>NC_056731.1:672762925-672780425 GCF_019279795.1 Protopterus annectens
TTGTACCTGCAATATATCCGAAATAATGTCCGAATCAAAGGGAAAAAGTATACACAGACTAACTGTTCAATAAACATTACAAGAAAGACCCTACTCAGCTAGAGTTTTCACTGTGTAATACCTTAATCTTCTTATAGTTGAGGTCTATAAGATATATGCAAATGACCCATTAAGGACATACTGGTGTTTCATCTACATGGCTTCTGAATGAGCATAATTTTTTACTTTTTCTAAAGTATAGTCAAATAATACACTTATGCTGTACTTTTGAGCAGAGAAAAGGGGCAAAATATATCATGTCTGCAGCAAGTGAGGTTTGACTTCGTTGGTTCAAAATAAACCAGCAAGAACTTTAAGAGTAAAAAGTGAAAAGTCATGTTGATTCAGAAGCCATGTTGTTGAAGCACTGGAACATCCTTTGCATTTATCCCATGGGCCTTCACTACAGAAGATTTAAGGAATTGCATCTCTTGCAATAATTTGTACTATATCATAACTAGAATAGTACCTTTTCACTCCGTATACCTCCTTACTCTCCATTTTCACTTATTTCCTTACTGCTATCTAACTCTCTTTCCTGACTTTCTGTCTAAATATATCATAAGCCAGTTTTTCCTCACTTCGTGACATTTCAACTCCTGTTTGTATTAGACTAATTTATGATTATCTTTCTTTGCTTCTTATGATTGCTGTCTCTTGCTTTTATATTTGTCAGCACAAGGTTTCTTTTCCTTTCATGAACCACTTCAATTCTTTTCTTTAATCTCCTTCAGCGCGATTTACCTGGAGTTGCCAAAATTTACCTTTGTGAAAGCTTTAAACTGTCAGCATGCTGTGATTAACTTAAACTGTAAATGCACAGGATATAACTGAATAAAGACACATCAGACAAGAATATTCATGCTTTTTTTCCCTTAGTTTGAATCATTAAGAAAAGGTATGTCTACACACATAAAGCATTAAAACATGCAAGTGAGCCCAGTATGCCATGGAAATCTAAGCTTTTAAACATTGCTTCTGTTTGAACGATACTCAGTTATTAGCATGACTTATGTTCATTAATTCATAATGTATGCATTTACTTGAATCCTTTTTAGGCTTCCAGTGTTTGTCACCCATCTTTTTTTTTTTTTCTAGTAGGATTTAAAGGTATACTTTGTGAACTGATTTACTGCACTAGCTTTCAGTATTCACAGACTGTATATAAAAGAAACACCATCAGTTGTCTTTTCAGCATTCATGTTTGCATCAGACAAGTTACTTTTATCCCAAAAAAGAACAACCACTACCTGCTAAATCAGTATTCATGTACAAAGCAACAGCTCAGCAGGTAATCTACATTTGACCACATCAAAGTTATTCTCACCATAAATAATTATAACTTTAATTTTCTAATCAGTGTGTGGTGCTTACTTGCAGTGCATTTTCACAGTAGAACAGCATATATTTGGTATGTCTTTGATACAAGGTTGTAATTGTTTTCTTTGTCCCCCCCGGAGTCAATGAATATGATTTACATTTCTTTTATTTAACTGTTTATCAGTATAATAATGTAGAAATTATGTGCAAAGTTTTCTCAAATGACTGTCATTTTCCTCTGAAATGAAACAGTCATTTTGTTGAAATTCATGCAAACATTAAGAAACATAAGTTTTCTGTTAACATCTGTTTTACAGAGAGAAATATTCTCTGTTCTCAGCTAGACAAGAGATAGCTCATGTATTTATCCTTTTCAAAGTTTAAAGCATTATGTTTTGTTCTTTTGTCAGGTTTTAAGGAAGAATTAAGATTCTGCCTTCAAATTGGGTAGTCTGGAGTTTAGTCTGGGGTTTGCATATGCTGCAAGATGCTGAACAGAGACTCCATTACACAGATTTATCCTTTGCAGGATATTAAACATTATATTGTGCATACCTCATGACCGTCCAAATTTGTGCAGAATGTCCAGATTCTTGACTCACATTTTTTCCTCTGTGCCTCATAAAATTTGTGGCTTTCTGAATTTTTGTGGCTAAACAGCCATTTGGGTTTCAGACTTCAAATCCTTCAGAAAATGCATGGTGTCACAAAATCTTTTATTCTAGCAACTTTCTAAGTTTATAAGAGCAATAGTTAAAATTTGTCCCTATTTTTGCGGCTTTGTCTCCCCACTAATTTTGACTTTGTCCAGAAATTTTTATGCCAAAAGGTTAAGAGCTGATACTTTGTATGATATGCAAGTTGTCTGAGCTCATGTTCTAATATTTATGTAGTTCTGAAATGGTCGAAGAGGGCAGTGAGTTACATACATGGCAAGGAAAATAATGTTATATAAAGACAGAAAAATGCATTTTACCATGTTCTGTTATAAGTCATAGTATGCCAAACGTGTAATAAAAACTAGTTCATGATCATTATAAGACACATTCCTAGTGATTAAATATTTGGCAACAGTGCAGAGAAAGTTTGCTAAGATGTAGGTTGTATCACACATATTGCTAGAAAGGTAATCAAACAGGTAAATGTAACTAATTTGTCATCTGTCTGAGAATTTTAAACTGAAAAATGTATTACAAACATAGTGTTCTATTTTTGCTTCCTGTTAAAGTTAAGTGCATAAGGATAATGTTTTGACAAAGGATTTAGTATGAATAACTGTGTATTGTTTAATTGGCACTTACGTACTGGCAATTAAAATGTCTGCATACATGTGAAATGACACCCATAGCACACCATTAGCAATGACATCATCAAAACTCGTAAAAAATTATATTTTGGTGGTGGAGCAGGCCACCAATGCTTCTTAGTTTTTGATGTCTACCTTCACCCCCCCCCCCACGTCTCTGTATATACCAACTCCGAAGTCCCACTATATCAGAGTAAAGGAAAAGCCACAGAAGGGACATAAAACATCTGTTTCTCTTCTAGGAATGCTGCAACCTAAAGTAAAGTACAGCATCTGCCACTAACCAAGTCCTAGCATACTCAGAAGTCGACTGCATACACAAGGCTATCTTTCTTCTTATGTGAAAATAACATGGCACATGATGGACTACAAGGGCTTCTTTGTGAAGTCGGAATCTGGTCATTTGTACAACAGCATTACTGGTGCAAATATCCACTTGCTATTCATAACATGATAAATGCATAAGCATGCTGCATGTGTGTCATACATGGCTGTTACCCAGAAGAAGACACTGAGGTTTCTCAGAATATCTTCCTTTGTTAATCCTTGGGGTAATGTCAGTATACAGTAGTTGTAACATCATTTCTGCATTTCAGTTTTTACAAACATCATTGTCCATCCACAGAGCTAATTGGTTTCTTTGTCTTCTGCCCAGTTGTTTGTGACATAGCTAGTTTTCTTCAACAATGAGAGAACTATGACTGGTCCCTTCTGTTTGCGCTGTTTGCATATGTTTACTAGGACCCTATATACAATGAGCTATGTGCTTCATTTTAAGGTAATAAGGACCATGCTGAGATTAACTTTGCAACCTGCCTTCTATGTTCTTTTCTGTCCACTTCCTTTTGGTCTTTACCCAGCAATAATCTATTAAGATTTGTTTAACTCTCTCATCTTCACTCTCTAATAGAAAGAGAAAGGAAATTATACTGTACAACTTGTATATTTTGATGTATTTAGCTCAGAACTTGTGTGTATAATGAAATTACTCATTTTCTTACTCTGAGGGTCTTATATGTGCGTTATTACATATTGCGATGTGATTTCTTTAAAGTACCTAAATATGCTGACTAATTTAGGCTTATACAACATCTAACAGGTGGTTCCATGCAGTCTGCCACCATTGCAAAAAGGACCTACAGAAACTTTATGACCACAGGTATTGAGCCACTATTTTGCATCTGAAGTGTACTGTGGAATCCTGACAGAGTTTCATTTAAAATACTAAAAAAATTAACACCACCTGATGTGAATGCATTCAGTCTCCAGGCAAAGGTACAAAACCTGTAAACTTGTACAATATTTTAGCCACTTTTAAAACAAGATTGTAAGGCTGTAGCATACCAAATACAGTTGAAATGTTGGATGTTGGGACATAAGCTAAAGCAGGGACACTAAACAAGCAGATATATGCCTAAGAGTGATTAGCAGGCCTCAAGTCTCAGCTAGTCTTACTAGCAGAGACTGTCCTTTTGTATTTAGTCTTGCTAAGCTTTCAGCACATGACCTTTAATTGACAAAAAGTTGGCAAGCATATGCTTGAGAGCAAGGCTGAAATTCTTTTCAACATGATATTTGTGACACCCAGATAAGTGAGACGTGGTTAGACCTAGCACTAGTCTGACACTTATAGGACATAAAGGGGTAAGATGGCCTTTGTAATGAATTCACAAACAATATTACAAGATAAACACATAACAGCAATAGTCATTATTAGATCACTGTTGCAGTAACCTAAGCACTATGGGCTGTATCCTGCCAAGGACTGGACATCTGGCCAGCTTCCAAAATTGTGGGCACCTTCCTCATACCTGTGCAATTGTTACAGCTTGAGAGCAAGCTGGTGTTAAATAGGCATGTGCACCAAAAAACTGAATTTCCTTCCACTGAAGCAACCAAGTCTTGCTCTCTACTGTGACTTTGTATGTTTGATAAGCAGCTACTTTAGTGCAAAGTGGGCAGATAGGTACCACATTGATGACTGCTTTCTATTTTCTGTGAGAAAAAAATGTATATATTTTCTAAGAATTTATGTGTAAGAGAATGGATAAGTGTTTGTATGATTGCCAGATACCCTACAAAGACCATCACATGTTTCATCTTTTTATTTGTTGGTAGAACATGATGCTCAGGCTTGTTTAATTTGTTCATCCTTTCTTTCTAAAACTTTACGAAGCAGACAGGGTACGCTATTATTACACTTAGAGAAGCAAAATTAAAAGATCTTTACTGACAGAATGACGGACCAGGATTCTTGCACCCTGGACAGTCTCCCTTTGATGCTCAGAAAGAGAAGGGTATTGAATAAGGCCTTGGTTTCCACACTGGCTTCTTCTTTACCTGCGTGTTTAGTGGATGCCTGTACTGTGGCCATGTCAGAGCCCTCAGATCATCCATTGGCTTTACTAACATTGTTTCTTAGGAAACTTTTAAGAGTCTAGAAGTAGGCACATCCTTCAAGTCCATTTGAAAATTCACTTTGAGCAGAAGAGAAGCACTCTTGCTGATACCACAGAAGGGACTGGACATTAATCCCTTACAGAGCCATGCTGAGAAGTCAGATTCCCAAAGCAATGACAATACATCTGAGTATTATTTTTTTGATAGACTCTCCCAGGAAGAGGACAAGGATGTATGTTGTCTCCACCAAGTGATTTCTCTTCTGACAAACTCCAGTACTGGGATCTGAAAAGATAAAGGGTGTTGATGCTGGGACCAAAACGGTTTCAGATACCACTCTATCTTTGTCGTGTGGTGTCTTGACAGGGGTATCATAAGAATCATAGTTGCCATGAGACCCATAATCCTGAGGTATTTCCTCACATCCATTGAAGTCTGAATGTCAAACCTTAGAAATTAATCTAAAGATCTACTTTTTTTCCTGTGGAAGAAAAGCTCTTTGAACTGAGGTGTCTATTTGACATCCCAAGATCACAATCCTGTGTGAGGGAGCAAAGAAAGACTTTTGAATGTTCTCTTGGAATCCCAGCTTATGCAAGAGATATCTTACCCAAGAGGGAGAATCCTGACATTTTAAAAAAAGGGTCTGCAAAGATAAGCAAGTCATCTAAATACAGAAAATGTGGATACCCTCTATCCTGTAATGAGCAACAACTGGAGCTAGATACTTTATGAACACTCTTGGTGCAGTGGATAATCCAAAAGATAAGGCATAGAACTGATTATGTGATCCAGAAAGACAAAACCTTAAGCAGGGCATCTTTTAAGTCTAGTGTTACCAGGAAACTTTAAAGATGAAGAAGAGGCAACAGGTTGTGAAGTGACATTATTCTGAATTTGGGCACTATTACAAACAGGTTTAGGAAAAAAGCTCCAGAACTGGTCTCCACACATTTTCTTTCTTTGGGACTAGAAACATCCTTTCCTTGAATAAAATCCCTTCCCCACTTGGAAAGGAGGAATTGGTTCTATCTCTCTTTGGGACAGCATGTAATGAAGAACAGGTGGAAATAAAACCGTCTCATTGCAGGATGAGGAATGACCATCTGGAAAGAAAGAATTTCTCCCACTGCCATCTGGAACCCTGATGAACAATTTTCAGGACCCATTTGTCTGAAACAATCTGCTTCCACAGAGAAAAATGGAGATTCAGATTTACTGGAAGACAAAGACGGCCAGTGTGGGAAGTGGTCACAAGGTCTCTTGAATAGTCATTTAGACTTGTTGGAGTTTCCTTTGTTTTAGTAGGTTTGAGACTTCTTTTTGGAAACTCCATGCCAGTTCTTCTAACATGTGTTTACCTGAATTCTGTTCAGACTGTGCATTCTGTGTTTTGCCAAAACTGGATGAGGAGAATGAAAATTTCTTGGACAATTTGGAAAAGGAGGGCTGAGAAAATCTTAGAGATTCCTTGGAGTGCTTGCCCCTTTCATCAAACTTTTTGATCAGCTCTGCAGCAGAGGGGCCAAACACTAAATCTTTATTCAGGGGTGAATTTAAAAATCTCATTTTAACCTCATCTGCCAATTCTGAGAATGTAGCCAAGCAAACCTCTTTAAAACAGCACCAGTGGCTATAGCCCTGAAAGAAGTATCAACAAACTCAAACACACATTATAAACAATGAGTAGTGACCTGGGCAATAGAGAAAACAAAGTTATTTAAAGCAGATTTAGCTTCACAGGAAGAAACTGTAGATAAAACATCCCTCTTACTTTCACAAAAAATCAGAATAAACTTTAAACATATGAATCTGGCAATGTAAAATTCTGAAATTCAAAGTTCCAGACGTATTCACTTTTCACTCATACTTATCAATAATTTTCCCATTCTAAGAGAAGGATTGGAATTACCTAAATGCTTAGCAGCAGAGGAGTCAACTAAGGTTATACCTGTTGGGTCAAATTTGGAATAGTGTATAAAAACTTTAAAGACTGAGGAACTTTATACAGCCTATCTGCCTTTTTAGAGACAGCTGGCTGACTATCAGGAAAACTGCAAGCAGTAAGACACACATTGTCTAAAGCAGACAGGACAGGAGGAATGGGTGTAGGTTCTGGAAAATCCTGCTGTAACAGCTCACACTATTTTTGAGGTACTGAGGAAACTCAATGTTCTCTCACTGAAAACAATGGGACATTCTAGCAATAGTCTCAGTGAAAGAGACCCCCCCACATACACACACACACACACACACACACACACACACACACACACACACACACACACACACACACACACACACACACACACACACACACACACACACACACACACACATGCACACGCACACACACACACACACACACACACACACACACACACACACACACACACACACACACACACACACACACAATCTGAAAGCAGGCTCTCCTCTGAGTCAGAATCGGAAGTCTGAGGATAAAACCCTGAATCCATCCGCGAATCTTCCGGTTCCGATTCAGAATCTTGAATCTTTTTATGAAAGGAGGCATCCTTTTTTCTTTTAAAGGAAACTACTCTACATGAAGCATCAGTAGCCTGAATTAAAATGTGATTTGAAGAGGAGTAACTATATGCTTGGTTTTCTGTTCCATTTTACAGGAAAAATGGGGTCAACCATGTTACCAATAGCAGCAGCTGCCAGGGATGGGCAAAGCATTCTGACACAACAGGGAAACATTCCCTGTTCCCTCTCCCAGAACTGATGAGAGATTCTCACTTGCCCACTGATGGGACTCCAACAGCTGCAGAGGATATGGCTAACTCCTGTTCCAGAGTGGCTGTAGATGCTACATCAGAGGGATCAATGGCCACAGCAGAGTCACCCACCTGTGCCTGAGGCAAATTGTTAGTCTGCTGTGGTGTCAAAAGCTGTTTGCTTAACTTTTTCTTTTTGTGGCTAGAAGAAGGACTGATGGTAGGATTGACAATCTGTTCCATGGTCAAGCCAAAAATGGTGCCTCTGTCCTGAGGAAAACAAGTAAAAATGCCAATAAAACTACCATTCCAGAAAAGTTACTTTTTGACAGAAAAAAAAAAACAATCAAATGCACTTCTGCACAGGACAGTAGCCTCACAACATTAAAATAAACACAATTTCTCCACTGAAAATATTTTATCAGTTTGATAACACTACTTTTAAACTGACATAAACAATAAATGCTCCACTTAAAAGTATGTTACAGTCTTGGGACAATTTGTTAAAACACAACACTCCTAGCTTTAAAATAAGTTTCCTGAAGAGGAAAGTAATAAAACATCAGTATAAAGTAAGAAAATGGAAGTATTTTTTCCCCAAGGGAACTTATCCACCCAGATGAAGAAAACACAAGCAGGCCGTCAATCCACAAAGCCTCAAAGGAGCATAGTCTTTGGTGGCAGTAAAGCTCTTAAAGGCTTTGCACCCAAAATTGTAATTTAGTTGGCTCAGCTTGCTTTGCAGTTTGGGTGCACGGAAGATGCCCTGTAGCTTTGTAAGCTGTATAAAAAACAAAAACGGTCGTAGGTAAAAGCAAGGTGCAAAAAGGAGCCCAAACAAAATGAAAGAAAATGCACCAAGCTAGCACACTGAGAACGTTTATTAATAGACAAAACAGAAAACAGAAAATGTTGAGCGCTTTCACAACATAAAGTTGCTTCATCAGACAACAGTAAAAGGCTTACACTCTATTTAAATAGTCACATATCCATTACTCAGTTAACTAATTATTGTTAGCAAGCTGTACACAATCAAATTCAAGAGAAGCTTACCACAGTGAATCCTACAATAAAGATGCACTATGCATATAATGTTACACACAAAGTTACTAAGCATATATAACCACACTATATACAGTGTAAAAAAAATGTACATACATATATAAGATAAAACAACGACAGTAAGACATATAAAAAAGCTACTAAAAACATCTAAAATATTTTCTAAAAGATCTAAAAATCTGTGCATGAGTGGTCGAGCCTTCAAAAAGGGAACCAAAGTAGTGGCAGCATTCAACCCAGGAAACTTCTCAGCGTTAAGCTTCAGTATCCATTTTTGCTCATGCCCCTCTGTAATATTTTCCATGTCACCACCCCTAGGGTTCGTATAAATATGTTGCAAAACCAAAAATTTAAAAGAATGTGAACGATCATTAGACATAACGTGACAGGCCAGAGCACTGGATTGTTTACAGTTGGTAATGTCTCTCACATGTTCTAAAATACGATCTTTCAACATTCTATTCGTTTTGCCTACATAATAAGCATGGCATTGTTGACAAAAACAAAATAAACAACATCAGTGGTTCTACAATCTGAATATTGATTAGAATGTAACGAAAAATGCCTGGTAGGATGCACATAATTATTTTTGTTATAAACAAACTGACAAGCACTACAGTTCCTACATGGAAAAGTTCCACGGCGAACAGAGTGAGTTAACTTTTTGCATGTTTCCCCATGGCAAAGGTGTTGTTTAAGAGACTTGCTATTCTTAAAACTGAAATGTGGAATCAGTCCAACCTTGTCTACAAGGCCAGGAACTTCTTGTAAAAGGTACCAGTATTTCTTAACAACATCCACATATTGATTAATGTTGCTAGAAAACTGGAAAACCACTCTGAAGTCATTCTCAGCTGTGGCACTGTGTGTTGCATCTGCGATCACTCTGTTGTGATTATAATAAGGTTTGCACCTAGTATCTCTAAGCTTCCAGGCATCAGATATTGCATTATCAATGTCTGCACTAGAATATCCTCTAGCCAGAAACTCAATTTTCAAGTTATTCAATGCAGCTACTGCATCATTGTCATTACTATGTAGCCTGAGTGTCCTAAAAACTTGCCCTCTTAACACATTCCTAGGAATGTGTCTAGGGTGCATACTTGATTTATGCAGCAATGTGTTCTTTCTAGTTGGTTTATGGTATATAGTACTGCGGAGATGTTTCAAATCAGATTTACTGATTTTGACATCAAGAAAACTGGAAGGGCTCCGGCTTTGATCTAGACCAATTTTTGGATTATTTGCATTCAACAACTGATTTTTTAAGGTTTACACACCAGAGTTCAGCCACTGACATAAGTGTTCTTGATGTCAAAATCAGTAAATCTGATTTGAAACATCTCCGCAGTACTATATACCATAAACCAACTAGAAAGAACACATTGCTGCATAAATCTAGTATGCACCCTAGACACATTCCTAGGAATGTGTTGAGGGCAAGTTTTTAGGACACTCAGGCTACATAGTAATGACAATGATGCAGTAGCTGCATTGAATAACTTGAAAATTGAGTTTCTGGCTAGAGGATATTCTAGTGCCGACATTGATAATGCAATATCTGATGCCTGGAAGCTTAGAGATACTAGGTGCAAACCTTATTATAATCACAACAGAGCAATCGCAGATGCAACACACAGTGCCACAGCTGAGAATGACTTTAGAGTGGTTCTCCAGTTTTCTAGCAACATTAATCAATATGTGGATGTTGTTAAGAATTACTGGTACCTTTACAAGAAGTTCCTGGCCTTGTAGACAAGGTTGGACTGATTCCACATTTCAGTTTTAAGAATAGCAAGTCACTTAAACAACACCTTTGCCATAAAGTTAACTCACTCTGTTCGCCATGGAACTTTTCCATGTAGGAACTGTAGTGCTTGTCAGTTTGTTTATAACAAAAATAATTATGTGCATCCTACCAGGCATTTTTCGTTACATTCTAATCAATATTCAGATTGTAGAACCACTGATGTTGTTTATTTTTGTTTTTGTCAACAATGCCATGCTTATTATGTAGGCAAAACGAATAGAATGTTGAAAGATCGTATTTTAGAACATGTGAGAGACATTACCAACTGTAAACAATCCAGTGCTCTGGCCTGTCACGTTATGTCTAATGATCGTTCACATTCGTTTAGATTTTTGGTTTAGCAACATATTTATACGAACCCTTGGGGTGGTGACATAGAAAATATTACAGAGGGGCATGAGCAAAAATGGATACTGAAGCTTAACGCTGAGAAGTTTCCTGGGTTGAATGCTGCCCCTACTTTGGTTCCCACCACTCATGCACTGATTTTTAGATCTTTTAGAAAATATTTTAGATGTTTTTAGTAGTTTTTTTATATGTCTTACTGTCATTGTTTTATCTTATATATGTATGTACATTTTTTTACACTGTATATTGTGTGGTTATATATGCTTAGTAACTTTGTGTGTAACATTATATGCATAGTGCATCTTTATTGTATGATTCACTGTGGTAAGCTTCTCTTGAATTTGATTGTGTACAGCTTGCTAACCCTAATTAGTTAATTGAGTAATGGATATTTCACTATTTAAATAGAGTGTAAGCCTTTTACTGTTGTCTGATGAAGCAACTTTATGTTGTGAAAGCGCTCACCATTTTCTGTTTTCTGTTTTGTCTATTAATAAGCGTTCTCAGTGTGCTAGCTCGGTGCATTTTCTTTCATTTTGTTTGAGCTTTGTAAGCTGGCTGGCTGTTATATCCTTGGCAGGATATAACCCCATACAACTTAGGCTACTGTATCAGTGATCAATATGAACATCAACAGATGCATCAGATTTTGCATGGAGTACTGTATCCACAGGGGTGAAAGTACATGGTCTGTAAAGTCTGCAGGACAAACTGAAGAATACAGTTGTTGAAGTAATGATGACACCTAGAAATGCTGTCAGATTTCCGAACTACCTGTAAATACCAGGCCCTCTGCTAGTAATCAGAATCAACACCACAGTCATGTGGTCTACAAGCAAACAGAGGGGATTAGATCTTACCCCCTTTGTAGACTACCTATAATAGCTTGCTTTAGTAGACACTCTTCAGACTCTATCCATACAGGCTACTTAAGTTTCAGGGCAGGAGAATTTTGTAGTAGACAACAACAGAACACAGCATTAACAATGGACATTACACTATTGGGTCTTTCAGGAATTAATCCAACTGAGGGGAACTCCTGAAGTAGGTTTGTTTACCTTCACTCACAACAACAAAGAAGTCTCTGCTCCAAAAAACCTTGCACAAAAGACTGGAAGACAGAAGCCTTTTCCTAACCATGGATGGGAAAGTTCCTGTACCACCCTACACTTTTTCTTCTGATAACCAGGTCTCTTTAAAAGATTCAGAAAGACTTTCCAAAAATGATAAGGATGATATTAGTAAACCTGCCCAGGCAACGGTGGTTAATTACTTAACTACCTTCTGAAGACTGTCAATAACAAACTTTTCCATTCCAAAATGTCTTTAGTGTTCTAGGGGATGACACTTTAAATTTCTGGATTTTATGTTTGCACACTCTAACTAACAAAACAAACTGAGAATAGTTCCTTAAAGTCACATCTGAATAATCTTGCTCTAAGAACACAGTTATTTTCATGTCTCCTCTATGCAGTCTTCCCCATGAACAAGTTTTCTATGTGGTTGGCAGAACATCTGCAACACTGGCTCTGTGTTCAGAACAAGTAAAAACACAATCTATATTAGATTGGGTTTTCAATGTTTCTTTTCCACAGTGGCAAGAATTTGGGAGTACCTAGCATACCTTTTGTAAAAATGGTCCATTCTACCATTCTACATCTCACATATTCCTAACGGGTTCCTATCAGATGACCGAAGACACATTCTTTTGAATTCTTGGTCGAACTTGAAAAGACAAAAATGCAAAATGACGAAGCGGCATATAAGTGAATTCTTTCCCTGGGAAAGAATTGCTTGGCTACGTCCATTACTTTGCCATTTTCGTCACTGTAGTGTGATCTTGGAGTTGGTATATTTAAGTAGGGGGGGTGCGGCACTTTATTTTATGGTCGATAAATCATTGTTCGCTTTTCTAAGCGTTCGATGATTTAATATAGACCCTTCCTAACAAGTCACTTTTCCCTTCTCCCTCCAAAACCTCCTATCACCTTAAATTCTGTGTGAATGCAGCTTCCTCCACTCTAGTAAAACCAGACTTAATTTTATCAAGTCTCTCAAATGTCCATGCAACCTTCTCTTGAATCTTTACATTTTCTACCTGATGAGCTCCATCAGTTCCAGATGATTTTGCAAGGATTCTGCATTATTACTAGTAGCAAATTCAAGCTTTTTCATCTAAGCATCAGACATTGCCATCAAATTCAATTACTTTAGTCCTATTACCTCTAAAATGTTGGTCATTTCACTCACGTTTAGTTTAAATATCTTCTGAGTAGTAAAAACTGAACATCATAGCACCTCCTCTCTACCCACATAATAGTTATATTGCACTACAAAATACATATCCTCCATAACCAATCAGTAAAAGACAGTTTTCTCATGCAATTTCTTAAATATCTCATCAAAATAAAACCTTTAAGTTCTTTTTGTAAACAATTTTCTTTTAGAGTCATATTTACTTACTTAAGCATGCTATTCCTCATGCATCCACAAGGGGAAATTTTGAAGGCCATGACAGAGAAGGAATCTGAGTGAATGCGAGGCCTAGATGACCTGAACTACTTTCCTCCCTTCCATCTGGTGCATTCACAAGTAGCCATCTGATTGTTTAGTTTTCCCTGCCATTTTTATCCATGTTTTTGTGCATCAGATTGCGTGTGTGTGTGTGTGTGTGTGTGTGTGTGTGTGTGTGTGTGTGTGTGTGTGTGTGTGTGTGTGTGTGTGTGTGTGTGTGTGTGTGTATAGATATTTAATTATTCTGATAATCTGGGCATACCAGAGAGAGTCAATGGGGGGATGAGGGAGGGGCAATACTGGGGAAAAAATTCAGGTAGACCTGATAACCTACTCTGTTGCTACATGTAAAATGCCTGTGACACCCTAATTTTCTGGGCACAATATGATTACCCATTCTTCTTGCACTCCACCAGGTTTGCAGTATGGAAAAGAATTCTACTCCCTCAACTCGACTTCATCATATATCAACAGCTTCTACTGAAAATGCAACCTCTACTCAAACACTAGAAAACAAAGTATGTAGATTTTTTACACAGTCCCCTGTAAATGAACACCACTGTATATCATTAAAAAAAGCAAACTGGCTGCCAGTTAACCAATGAGCAGACCTATTCCTAAGACCATAACTGTTTGAATTCCTGCATGAACATATTCACCCTCCTTATAACCTCAAAACTAATAACACCCCCCATTCATACAACATATGAAAAATTAACCATCCAGGCCCTAAAACACAAATTCCACAATCCAAGCTACATATCTCTTACCATGCATTCTCAGTTCTCAGGCTCAAACTGTGAGAGTCCCTCCCACCTACAATTAAAGACTCATCCTCTTATTCCAAGTTCTGTTCTCTACTAAATGACATTCAGTTAGTAGAATTCAGGGAGTTCCTTGCAGAAAATAAACTATTGAATAGATAGGCATGTGCAAGCAGAGATTTTTGTATGTACATTAGCACATGTGTACAAACACACACACACACACACACACACACACACACACACACACACACACACACACACACACACACACACACACACACACACACACACACACACATGTGCTTGCACAACCATACACACACGCACACACACACACACACACACACACACACACACACACACACACACACACACACACACACACACACACACACACACACACACACACCATATACACACTACATTTGTACAACACTGACATTGTTAATCATTGACTTCAGGATAGAAGATCGTCCTATTATACCTGTGGTCTCATCACAGTCACTGATCATGCAAATTGTTAATTCCTTATACTCACCACCATTCCTAAAGCTTGTGTAAATACATTTGTATTTTACTTACTTTGCTAGCTTCAAGTAATTTTACTCAGTAGTTGACAGCCATCTCTGAAAACAAGCTCTGCGTCTTATAGGTTTGACAAGAATTTCTTTGGCATCTTTTAGTAAATATTTACAATGTTTTCAGCTCCTTCTTGACATGTAAAAATCATAATTTCAAACAAGCTATACCCCAGGATTCACTAATCTTCCATGCAGGAATAAGTTATTCCTGCACAGAAATGACCGTTTAAGGGCAGCACGGCAGCATGCCATGCAAAGTAATGAAGGTGCGCTGCCTCTGCCTAAACAGACACAGAGCATGGATGAGTGCAGGGGATTTGTCTGAGAGCAGAGCTCTCACAATGCACACTCCCCTGCACTCAGGAAGTGCCGCTCAGCAGTTACGATGAGCGAGAATGCTCAGAGGAGGCTGCATATTGCCAACTGTACAAATCATCACAGAATGTCCAGATTTCCAGCCCATACAGCACCCCATTTGTCCTGGCAAATCACTGGGATGATCTTAGGATTGAAGTTGGTAAATAATGGCATACATGTCAGTGTCAGACTTCAAATCCATCAGAAAACACATATTATAACAAACCTGTTACACTAGCAACTGTCCCAAGTTTATAAGAGAATATGTCCGTAGTTGGACCTCATGTTGTTAAGCTTTGTCCAGATAATGTGCATGAAGAGGTTGAGAGGTATGGGGGGTTGCCAGGATGTCTGCCAAATGTGCAGATGCACGCAGGAATCCACAGCAGTAAGTGAAATCTGTCCCTTCCAAGAGAAAATAGCAGTAGATATATTTTTTTTCAAACAGAATAAAGTTAACCATAGGTGCGCAGGTTTGCCCATTGCTTAGCTAAGCATACTGTAGTTTAAATAGCACAAGACAATAAATAGCAAGATACATGCAAGTGAAGCAATACTGCAATTGTGTAGTGGTCAGAGTGGTCATTTTGTGAGCAGTCCTTCCCGGTTCACTTCTCACTGTAGAAAATTCCATTTTCCATGTGAAATCACTTTATAAAAAATTAATCCTCAGGCCATCATGTGGATAGGGCCACAGTTGAGAGCTATGCAGACACATAAATCCTATAACACTAGTAGTATACAAGGCATATAACAACACTACTCACACTGTCTGTAGTTTTGGAACCTTATACAAATATGTAGCTGGCCTGAGTCTGTAGTCCTCTGGTAAAAGGTATTGCTACCTGCTGTCTGTAACACTGCTGCCCACACACAGGAAGGATGTCCTGCATACAGGAAAGGTAAAGAGACCACACCAACATGATGCAGGAATTTATTGTAGTGGGTTGCCATGAGAGTGGTAATTGGAAGTACTACACAGCAGGCTGCATGCAGGTAGCAAGTGATGGACGCTGATTGGTGCAGAGACCATCACCTGATCATGTGCATTACCTACACAATCCATGTTACAATCTATTCAAAGCAGCTCAATCCATTTAGTGAAGAGAGACCGCGATAGATAGAGAGAAAGAGAGAGAGAGAGAGAGAGAGAGAGAAATAATAATAATAAAAAAAACAAAAAACACACATCCATCCATCCATCCACTCAGCAAACTAAGGCCATAGGGTAGTGTAATAATACCTGTAAGGTACAGATCACAGCACCGACTAAGAAAGTAATGAGAACTACAGGTATATACAAGTTGTTAATTTACATCTTTCTCTCCCCTCCCCACAATATCTGCAAAAATAATCTAAATACACAACTTAATGGGTATGTATACAATTAAATCTACTGATGGAACATATGTCCTATTGTTTGATAAATATTGAAATTTGTTTATATTCATGTGCCATGTTAAAATACTCCCACATTGGTGGCATGCTGCCATCAATGTACCTGCATGCTGTTGTAATGGCCAGTGTGGTTCCATATATGCATGTGTTCTGTTTGCTATGCAACTGTTCCATATCTGGTGTTTTGTGTTAATGGGGATATCTATGCATGCTGTTATACCTAATCCTGGAATGTGTTAACTATTATTAACCCACATATGTTTTAAAATTGAAACACCATAGCACAGTTGGGAAGGCCGGTCCCAGCAGATCCACCTCTCCCACCTCATCTGGCCATGGCACCGGGCACCAGCATATCTGGGGCTCACCAAGGGACCTCCACGTCCACTGGTCCTGCACCACCTTTGGGTGGAACTGCATCAGGGGATGGGGCTCACACCCCCAGGAGTGGACACAGACAGGATACTGTCACCGATCGTCAGGTCTGGGGTCTGGTGAATAGCAAGTTCTGCAGGGAGTTCAGAGATCTGCTACGCCAGCTTGAGGGCCACGTGGCACATCTAGAGGGTCAGCCTGCCCATCCTACCCAGCCCCCAGCACAGCCACCTTTATGGCCATGAAGGTGCAGTGGTGACTGCCCATGGGTGGGTACCTCAGTCCCACTGTTTCCATTAGGGGGCTCATGGGCTTCTGACTTCCAAACATCCCTCCCCATCCAAGGTGTTTACCCCCCACATGTGCCATATACTGCCCCTGTATTCTGTTTTGTCTGTCTTGTCTGTTATCCTACCCAGCCTATCTCCCCAAATATGCCTACTATCCCACCCCAACATCCCACTCTGACCTTAAAAAAAATA
>NC_056731.1:672785425-672787125 GCF_019279795.1 Protopterus annectens
AGATCCTGTTGGCAACTATTCCCCAAACATGCTAATGTGTCACTGTTATAGAACATATGTGGGTAGTAATAGCCCACACGTTCCCGGATCATGTCCAACAGCATGCATAGATATCCCCATTAACAAAAAACAACAGATGTGCAGCAGTCACATGCAAACAGAACACGTGCATATGTGGAACCATAGTGGCCCTTACAATGGCATGCAGGTGACATTGTCCATAACAGGCCACTAATGATAGTCTCCCAACATGGAACTTGACTACAAACACATAGCACAAAGTGTTGTACAATATGATATATGTCCCAATGGTAGGTCTTCTGTAGACATATCCGTTGAGTTGTGTGATCAGATTGTTGTTGCAGATATGGTGCAGGGGAGTCAGAGATGTCTATTAACACCTATGATAACCTTGCAGTATGAGGTCCTCAGACCTTTTTCCATCTTTATGTCTTTCAGGCAATATGTCGAGAGAACACTTGCCAATATATACAGCGGAGGAGAATGATGTCATCATCTCATACCTGGTGCAGCACTACCACACCATGTTTGGCTGTACAGCCCATGATCTGCAGGAGAGGACCACCCTGTGGAATGATCTTGTCAACAGGGTAAATGATGTCGGCCTGCATTACCACAGTTATGAGCAGATCCATCATTGATGCACCGATCTACTTCACCATGACCATCGGCATGCTGCTGCAGTTAGGAGGGGACCAGCTTGAAATGGGGAGGTCATGCCATCCAGCCCCCCTGACACATGTTGAGGAGCTCCTTGCCAGCCTTGGGGCACCTGCCCACCTGCAAACATAACACCTGGTGGAGAGCATAGTGGAGGTGGGTGCTACCCACACAATGGCAGAGGAGCATGCAGGTAAGGCTACAGGGCACATCAGAAAACCACTGTGGTGTATCCATCCACATCTGTAGAGTTAGATTATGCATATGTGAGATTAAATATCTATAGTCTGTTGCTGCGTTGCGGTAATAAACAGATGTGCATAATCTGTAGTTTTGTGGGCTTGTACTGTTGATGTACTGTAATGCTGCACCTACCCTGTACCAATGCCACAGGTGTGGCTACTGACATCACATCTCTCACACAATTATTAGGTCCCTCTGGTATACCTCCAGGGCAGCAGCCAGTAGCTGGTGAGTATGTTGTTTGTTCAGGTTTGCCAATACACTGGTCATGTTATGGTCATGGTATTTTCCATGCACATATTTAATTCACCTACCCATAATTCATGCTGTACATGCACATATATTGTTGCTGTTAACTGCACTGCATCACAGTGGTGACCATGATGGTGTATCTGAAGGGTATGTCAGACTCCTACAATATAACTAACATCCTATCATTGCAAAATGTGTGCACAGAGATGAACATAATGGTGGGATAAATGACCTACAGTAGGGACATGTCGGAAACATCACCCTTATGCAGTGCTACAACAGTGTATATACCAGTATTACAATGGCAACTGTTATAGATTTACACCATGGCATATCACAATACTGTAGTCCACAACCCTTACAACCTGCAATGTGGTCCTAACATGAGCAATGAATGTGTAATATGGAATCCTAAGTTAGGACAGCAAATATGAGGAATACATACCTTCACAAACACTGGAAGCATACATGTGCATACACTCCTGATAAAATATAATGAAAGCAGCTGTTGAGGTACTGAGAGC
>NC_056731.1:672787625-672808281 GCF_019279795.1 Protopterus annectens
CAAGGGGTTGTGGTTTAAAAATTTTGGGGGAAAGGGAATTTTTGGGGAAATTTCAAGGGAAATTTTTTTTTTTTCCCATAAGTTGCTGTGATGTTCTTTATTTGAAGTTGAGGGATCTTTTTCCAGGTTTTCTAGGCTTTATTTAAAATGTGCAATAAGGTTTTCTAATCTTTTTAATGAGCTACTAATTGCTGATATGTCTAAAAAATATTCTGAAGATTATGAGGAATTGGAGTGTTTAGATGAGTTAAGAGAAGACAAAATAGTGATAATGGTAAAGTTAGAGTCAGTCAGGCAATGTATGGGTGACCAGGCCATGGTGAAGAGTTCATAGGTTCATAGGTGTGTACTAGGCTAATGGCTCTGGAGCCTTTACAAGTCTAGTCCATAGGATTAATGTTCCTGGCACCATACCACTCGACCTAGTTCCAGTGCTCTGCTGAGTAGAGTCACTGGAGTGATCCCTGGGGGGTGGTCTCTTTTCATTTCCCCATCCACTCATCAAGATTTTTCTTAAAGAGGGCTACAGTGGAGGCGCCTCCGCCTGACATGTATGGTCTATAGGTTCATAGGTTCATACTAGGCTATCTGCCCTAGGCATTTATAAGCTCAGCTAGACTGTGTTTGGCTACTGCACCCATTTAAATTTATTTGCTATGCCCATTTTCGAGTTAGTATACTGTGCCTCTGTCTAACAGTGACACACAGAAGCGGATACCTGGCAAATCCCACTATCTCCCATCCACTCTACTCAAGATTCCTCTTGAAGAGGAGCTTCAATGAGAGGGACTCCTGTCTAACCTGGACTGGGATTTTATTCCAGAGTGAAGGGAGCCTCTGGGTTATGAGAATCTGTCCCTCCTGCATGTCTCTATCATTTATTTCAGTGCTGAGGTTCAAGTCTCTAGAGCCAGTAGAGCTCGATGGGGTTTGGATTTTCTGAGTGCAGGCATGTCCATTAATTCTGTAGTTGACATGGCTTTATAATGCCAGGGCACAGATCGCCTCTGAACAGGCGGTATGCCACTGAGTGAGAATGGAGTTTCTTTAACCCAAAGGCAGCATATGGCATCTGTTTGAGCCCTTCTTGATCCCTCTTTTGCGGTGAGGTACTTTTTGGGTCTTTCCAGGTGCTGCAGGTGTCTGGTAAGGTACATCCCAAAAAGGGCATTGTACTCAATTATGGGCCTGGATAGAGGGGATGGGAGAAGAGGCACGTATGACCTCCCCTGATCTAGATGTAGTGAATCCCTTCATGATATAGGTGGGCTATAAATGTTTTTCTGTTCCACTTTGGCCACGGGTTGTCAAATCGAGAGATTGCTATCAACTTGGGTCCTGGCAGGTCCCTAATTACTTCTTCATGATTACTTAATGGATTACGCACCCTATGTGGTAATTCTGTGGTGAATTCTTGTTTTTGCCAAAGGGGATGACTATTAATTTTGGCATTTAGCTTGAGGCCATGGCTCTGCACCAGTTGTCTGTTCTATGAGGCCCTTTGTGTGGATGCTTGTGTCGGGTTGGAGTCGATTATGGCTACTCAGTTTGCAGTCATCTGCTAACTTGGTCAGCCACAGTCATTCCATGTTGGCCTGTAACTCCGAGAAATATATATACCCGAACAAGAGAGGTCCCAGGACTGAGCCTTGTGGGACACCACTCGTAACTGGTTTTGGAGTCTGGACATGACTCCAGCAATTCTAACCATGTGGAGTTTCTGTCAGCTTGAGCCCAGTTTGCAATCCATCTAGTGACATAGGGGTTTTATAATATTTAAGCTGGTGAGCTTTTATCTATAATGCCCGAAAGTGGGGTATTATGTCGAAGGCTTTTACAGAGGTCCAGGTAGGAAACTACGTGTGGAACACCTTTCCCCTCGTCACATGGCCTTGGTGACTGGTGCCTAAAGAAATCAGCCAGGATTTAAGTGGAGGCAGGATCTGCCCTTAACAAAGCCGAACTGGGCAGGATCCAGTGTTTGTAGGTCCCCAATATGCTTTTATTTATGAGGTCCATGATGATCCTTTCCCATAGCTTTGCAGACCAAGCTAGTCAGGCTTATGAGGCTTATAGTTTCAGGATCTGTTGAGGCACCACCTTTATGGAAAGAGGACCACTGTTGCTTTTTGTACACACCACTCTTTGGGCACATATCCTGTAGTAAGGCTGATATTGAACAGTAGTTTTATGTTTGGGTTTAGCTCTTCTTGGAGTTCATGTAGGACTTGAGCCTTGTGGGACACCATCTGGTCCCATTGAGTGCTGTGTTTTTTGCTTTGGAGAGGGCGGTTTCACTCTGAGCATCTGAGATGCCAGGGGCAGCACTCTGGGCTGGGATAGATATTTGCCCTTTTTGGTGGGGAGGGGGAGAAGCTTTGCACTAGACCTGTATCAGCCTAGGATGTTGGCAATGTCTGTGGGATTCGGTGTATTTTTGTCATTTTGGACTAATTCTGAGGCATATCTGGGAATTACCACCCAGAGTTCCTAACATAACTAAAGAAAGCCTTATGATTATCCTTAATGTCCTGTGCAATTTTCTCTTGAAGCTGGCCTTAGACAATTTTATATTGTGCCCGTAGAGTTTTGCTAATACTGATCAGTGATGCCTTCCCTTTTTGGGATTTTGCTCTATCATTTAGTAGCTTCCTCCCTTCTATTTGTATAGTTTGTTTATGGCTGGGGTCCACCAGACAGGACGGCCTGCTGCCTTTGGAGGATTGGGTCTTGGTTTTATTTGGGATGGCATGATCCATACATTCCTGAAGGTGTTCATAGACTGCATTTATAAAGGATTCTACTTGGTCTGGGCTGTATTTACAGGCCCGGGGGTTTTGAAGGATTCCACCTCAGTTTTGAGGAGTGTGAAATTTGCTTTAGAGAAGTTTTTTACTGTGGTTTTCTGGGCAGGGGGTGGGGTCGGGATGTGAATATCCAGTGAGATTAGTTTATGGTCTGATCTTACCAGTGAGGGATACAATTCTTGTCTGGAGCATAGGGTCCCCATACTGGTGATGATCAGGTCCAGTATTTTTTCCCCTCTTGTAGGAGTGGTAACAAGTTGTTCCATAACATTTGAGTTTATAAATTCTAGGAACCTTTGGGCTAGGGTGTTGGAGCTAGAGTAATGCTCCCAGTCTATGTTTGTGTAGTTGAAGTCGCCCAATATAATGGTGTTTGGAGAGACCTTCATATTTTCCAGTGTTCTCAGGAAGGCCGAGTGGGGATCCTGGGTTTGGGAGGGTGGTCTGTAGCAGGCTATAAACTGGAAGGCAGTTTTACTCACTGTTAGTTGCACATGGATAGTCTCTGATGCTTCGTGCTTTGCCACCAACCTGGAGGTGTGGGTATCTTTGATGAATATCGATACTCCCCTCCTTTTGTGGTTCGGTCCAAGTTTTGGGGCCGAAAAGCATGGTATGAGGTATAACCTGGTAGTGCTGGGGTGCTCTCGGGAGCCCTGAACCAGGTTTCTGTTACTGCACAGATGTCGATGTTCTCCATGCTAAGGAGAGTTTCGAGTGCGTGCATCTTGAGGTTTAGACTTCTGGCATTGAGTAGCATTACTCTTAGTTTCTTATCCCCTGTGATACCTATGGAGGTGGGTTTGTCTTTTGAGCCTTGCCTAAAAAAGGCACTATGGGGGTAGCAAGAGCCTTTGCCAATATCCGAAAGCCCAAGGGTGACAGGTGCAAGCCGTCCCTAGCGAAGCATCGTGACTTGTCGAGCATATCATACCAAGCTGACAGGCATTGGATCCCCTTTGAATGACACCAGTACTTAAGCCAGTTGTTGAAATTGATCATCTTGTCTTCAATTTGTGGCATCATTCTTGGTGAGGGTAAGATGCTACTCAAGGTCAGGGTCATACCGGCCTGGGCTACATGCTCAGAGAGCTTCTTTATGTCTCTTTTCATGTAGTCCAGGGAGGTACGTCTCAGGTCATTCACACCAGCATGGACAATGACTGAGTCATATTTGTACTTGCCTTGGAGTGACCTGAGTGCTTGTGTTATGTGGTGGATCCTAGCACCCGACAGGCTGCTCACCGTGACCCTCTCCTTGTTCAGCCTGGTGAGCGGGAAGTCAGTGTGCCTGATGATAGAGTCACCTATTACAAGTGTATCAGGTGTGTTGTTTAGTCTTAAGGGCTGTGACTGTTTGGCACACTGGCTTTGTGAGATATGTGTTCCATGTGTTTTGTTTTGGGGTAGTGGCTGCTTGGGTGTCTGCTTTGGAGGTCTCTGCTGCTTCGGCAGATCTTTATTTAGAGCCTCCGAGTATGTTTTTGTGTGATTATGTGTTTGGTTTTCTGTCGTTGTAGGTCTATGTGAGACTGGAATTGTAGTGTGTGTGGTTTCCTTCTCCTCCCGACTGGTTATGCCAGTACTGAGTTGAGAGAGCTTAGCCTCCAGTTTGGCTATATGGTTGCATCGCTTATGGGAAGTCTATTCCATAGCATGGGCAGCCTCTGCATTATGAACCTGTCCCTCCAGCTTGTTCTGTTGATTGTGGTAATGAAGTTGAGGTTTCTGGAGTGTGTAGTGCAGAGGGATTGGGATTTCTTTAGATGTAGCATTTCAAACAGAACTGGGTTTGACATGGCTTTGTAAGTCTAGCAGAGATCTCCTCTAAGTAGGCGATATGAAAAAGAGAATAATTGGAGTTTTTTGAGTCTGTCCATATAGGACAAATGTTTAAGTCCTAGGATCCTCTTTGTGAGGTACTTTTGTGGCCTCTCTAGTTGTTACAGGTTTCTATGAGGTACATGCCAAATGAGGCATTGTACTTGATGATTGACCTAATGTTGGGAAGTTTTGTTTGGAGTAGCTAAGTTCAGTAAGGATTTTTAGATACTGAGTCAAGTTAGGATCTTTCATGTGCCTTGTTCAGAGGATTTTAGCATGTATTTCCTTAATAAATAAGCCATTTAATCTAGGCACACACACACACATGCACATTGTGGCATGGTGGCTGCTGAGTTTGCTGAACAAATAAATACACTGCTAAGAAGTCAGACAATGTCCTACCTGCAAAAGACCAGAAACAGAATTATAATGAGAAAAATGACACAAAGTAACAAATGGGTTGGCCAATCCCTATAATGGTGCATCATATTCTCCCTACACTCTAAATCAAGAAACCTATGTTTTTGGACATTCCAGAAAAGATATGTTGGAAGGAAGGAACCAATAGAAATCCATCCCTGAAAGTCTAAATTTGAAGCATATCCTGCTTGAAGTTGAGCATTAGTGTGAAACCAAGGGATACTAATCTCTTTTTATAAGTACTGACAGAATATACCTGAAGATGTGAAAGCCATGTGCAGCACAAATAAAGTTTGAGCACACTTGTTAAATAAAGAACTGTGTTTTCATATTTTCACTGTTTCTGAAATTCTGTATTATTTTATTTTCATATGTAAATAAACCTTGTCTTGAACAGAATACATTCTGAAAAAGCAACTTTTGTTCAAACTGCTTGAAACTATAAGAAACTGCTTGGCCAGAGTTTATTTTTCATATTTAGTGGACTATTGCCAGTGTGTAGACTTACAAAGTGCTCTGCTTAAGTTTTTTTCTCTCTCCCACCCAGTAAGAAAAGTTGCCTTTTAAAGCAGAAGGAGCTCAGCTATGCTAACTTGAATACTGAATTTCTGTCTCTGTTAGCATGGAAATAATTTTGTGATTTCCTCCTTAATTTACAATTTTAAGCTTTAATAGTTTTTAAGTTGTTTTGTAATCCCAATGACTGCTTTTCTAATGCAATGAAAAAAGGAGTTGTACTGCTACCACTATTTTGTGGCACCACATTGGAGTGGAGCTGTTGATATGTGCACATTCAGAACGCCTTAGTAATGTACCATTAATTCTCAGAACTAACTCTCACTAACAATTTAAGAAGACACTGGCAGTGATAGACTGACACTTCACTAGGGTCTGGAATTAAGATGTAATTAGAAGTATACTACACTCCAGGAGTAGGCAGTGTCTTAAAGTCTTCTACATGTGACAACAACAGTTTGACTGTTATTGCAATTACGCATAATAAAGGTTTATGGACATGTTTTTTTATTCTCTGTACTACAGGAATCATTGAGTTTCTTGATCATGTACTGTATGTCTGGTCTGCCTGAACTGATGCAACTTGGTTGAAAGCATACTATAATTGTCAGATTTAAAAGTACTTAAACATACTTTTAGTATAACTAACTTTAGTAATGTTTGTAATACTGTGAACTGGATGTTTTTTCTCCTAAAGAGCAAACGCATTAAACAGAGAACTTTAATATAATTATTTCCAGTTTAATTGTGAATTAGACTTCTGATTCTTAAAGTTCTCTTTCTGAATAAAAGTGATTATGTAATTGTAACTAGTCTCAACATATAGAAGTGGGATAATTATTTAAAGCATTAATGAGTGTGCTTGGCTCTGAAAAGTATATTCATGGTGGGTCCAAATGGAAAGCTCTTCTCTTCATATATGGAAATTAAAGGGTCCTCTACAATGGAAAGGCACAAGCCTAAGAATTTGTGTACACCAATTCCTTCTGATTTTTTTTTTTTTTTTATGAAAGATTGTTTTGGTTTTCATTTTTATCGAGGCACAGAAAATCCTTTGCAGTGTAAACATTTTTAATTGCAGCAATAATTGATAATGATTGTTAATTACCTTAATTACCTTACGAAGAAATTATAAATATTTATTATTTGATTTTATCACTTAATAACAGTATGTTTTAAATGCCATTTACTCTCAAGTATTAATGATAAAGTAAGCAACTCCAAAAGGCACTTTCCGCTCAGTTTAATATTGCACAGACGTTGACAGCCACATACAAACGTTTACAGTTACATTAACGTGATCAATGTGGTCAAAAAAGAACTAAGAGGTGGTTTATGGGAAGAATGGTTGGGTTATAAGGAGTTATGGTGGCAAATTAAATTAGACGCCACAAGAATACCAGGATTAAATGATCATACCTCCATAACCCCAGTATTAAAATTGAGAGCTGCAGATATGAATTACTTGATATAATTTAAATGGCCAGAAGATGGCAGCATCTATATATTTATTTCAGTTTAAGTAGGAAATTCTAAACAAATTGATCTGGTTTTAGTATTTGGAAACTTTTAAATAATTTTAAACAATTTTAAAACACATATATATAATGCTATTTATTTATTAAATGAGAAGTATAAACAATGTTTATATATTAAACTATGAAATATAACATATGTAAGGTTTTTTTAAGAATTAAATACTTGTTTTTGAACTAAATATGGCATCTGTTTAAATATTCATGAGTGACAAGCTTCTGATTTGATAGCAATTGATGCACTTTAATTCATAGGCGTATTTTGAAAGTTGAGTAGTATTTAAGCATCAATTAAATGTTTTAATGATTATCTAATGAAGTCCTGGCTTGAGAGAGGACGAAAACGCAATTTTATGTTAAGAGCGTTAATGTGACTGTAAACGTTTGTATGTGGCTGTCAACGTCTGTGCAATATTAAACTGAGCTGAAAGTGCCTTTTGGAGTTGCTTGCTTTCATCCTGGATTCTTTTTGGCATTTATTCTGAGTTTGTTTGAGTCTTTTTGGATATTTTATCAGTGGTTTGGTATTGTGTATCCAGGTGATGGAAGGCGGGACTCCAAAGGAAGACATGGGGGAATCGCGTAGGCTGATTGGTCAGCTTACCCAGTTGATTAACCTTCTTACCCCATTGTGCTACTCACTTTGCGACAAACAACGTGAAGAGCGTGCCTTAGAGATTGAAGGAACCGAAGGGTCCATAGGGACTAAACCAAAAAGGAAACGTAATCGTAGTGCCTGTATTCAACGTGAATCAGAAGTAGATGAACCGAATGGTGAATCTTTTAATCCGGCCATTACACCGGCTATCTTGGCACATAAGGAACGCTCTAATGAACATTCTAAGAACAAAATTTTGGCAGCAACAGCAGTCACAATTGATTCTGGCAAGCCTTCCACTAGTAAGGCAAGAGAAGGTACTGTAAACAGTTCTTTCCACAATTTGTGGAAGAAAAAGGACATAAATGACTGGCTTAAAATGCCATTTAACATCAGATTTGACAATGTGAATAAAATGAATTTTGGTGATGGGTTAACATATTCTGCCAAGATAGACAAACTATCTAAGCTAATGTTGAAATTTAAAACGCTAAGCATTGAGAATGAATATCTGGCTGAATGCATAAGTAGGAAAGTTGTCCCGAAGGGACTAAGGGTATGGAAGTACCCGAATAATGTGGAAGCTGGGTCAGAGTTTCATAGTGAATTAATAGAAGCTTTTAATCAATGTGGTTTAGAAATTTTAAAGTTAATAATCAAAGAAAATAATAGACTACAAGATGTCCTGAAGACAGAAATAGAAACACTAGATGCTTGTATTAAGGAAGATCTCATTTTTGATATTAGGGAAGAGAGGGAGAAATATAATAAAGTAAAGGAAGATATAGATTTGAAATGTAATGGTATTGTTGAGAGGAAGATTAATAAACTAAAGAGGGATGTGGGAGAATATCAGAACAACATAAGTTACCCTAAACCACCTCCTATTAAACGTAATAATTATAATGACTACAACTATTAGAATGACCGACTATTAGGAAATAATGCAGGGGCCTATAAAATATGGATGGATGCAGATTATGATAATGAATTCCCACCCTTAGATAGGGAAACACGAAATGGAAACAGAAATCAGAATGGGTTTCAAAATTTTCAAAAAAAGGGGGGGGGGAGAAGGGGGAGACGGAGGTATTAGATTTGCTGCACCCAACCCCTGCATTAGATTTAACACAGAATAGTATATCTAACAGTGGTATTAAATATACTTTTAGGAATTTTTCCATTTATAACTTTAGTAATATTGTGCTCAGTAAACAACATTTTCATTTGTTAAGTAAGGGATTCAAATTTATTCCTTCTGGGAAAGGAGAGATAGTAAATACTATTATTGATATGAAATTGTTTCTTAGGAAAATCAATCTAGAAATCCTGCTTTCCCAAAATATTAACTTGAATCCACTTCCTCAGGACTCGTTCCCAGCCCGTAGGAGTATTTACAACCCCCCTTTACACCCACAAATCAGAAATTTTGAAATCATGTTGGAAAAAGAAATTAGACAAGCATATGATCAAAATACAATTGAATTTATTTTTTCTAAACAAGGAAATGAGGTATTACATGAACTTAGAAAGAATAAAGAAATAAGAATCATGAAACCTGATAAGGGGGGTGGGGTTGTAATTATGGATAATATAATATATGAAGGCAAAATGAACTGTATGCTTAAGGACACAGCTAGATATACAGTTGTTTCACTGAATGAAATGAATGTAGCATATTACAGGATAGATAGCCTACTACATGATATGCTGACTGAGGGAATAATGGACAGAAAAACCTTTGATTATTTAAAAGTGGCCAAACCAAAAAAGCCCATCATTTTTGGGATACCTAAAATCCACAAAAATATGGAAGACCCACCGCTGAGACCTATAATAAAAATATATTAAAGGATTCTTGGGACCTATTAAAGAGTATAATCCTCACACAAACTGCATCCTTTACACTTCTCTCAGGTCTATTTTTCTTTCTTTTTCAGTGTTCATTTTTACTATAAATGCTGTCTCTTATCTATCAACTATACTCTTCTCTACATTCTATTACTAACTTTCTTATTTTCTACTAGAACTACTGTCACTTATCTATCAACTATACTCTTCTCTATATCCTATTGAAAACTTTAAACAAACTCCTTAATCTCTGCTGTATCATACTACACATTCCAGTATTTCTGTATCAGCTATATCTCCTATTACCTTACTTTCTCATATTGTGGTTTAATGTCTTGAGTATTTTTGTGCTTGAAATACCCTATGTATTGTGTAATATGCTTATTGTGCTTGTAATAACTTATGTATTCTGTTTATATTTTTTACCATGTATTAGATAGCGGAGCTTTTCTCCTCGGGCCTCCACTGAAAATGGACATGTATCCAGTTGGACTAGCCCAGTTAACAAATGTAAAATAAATAAATAAATGAAATAGTCTCAGCCTAAGGGTCTAAGACACTTCCATTGGCAAAGTTTGTTGATAATAAGGTAAAACATATATGCAATGAAAATAAAAATATATTAAAGGATTCTTGGGACCTATTAAAGAGTATAACCTCAGACTTGGTCCAGAATAATTTAATTTTTATTACCATAGATGTGGTTGACCTCTTTTCATGCATCCCACATAAAGAAGGCCTAACCATGTTCGAGGACATGATTTATAAGGATAAGAAATTAACACACTTAGAAAAAACTATGGTAATAAGTTTAGTTGATATGGTTTTGAAATACAGCTTCCTCATGTTTAATGGAGAATACTATCAACAAGCACAGGGCATATCAATGGGGGCAGCATGTGCCCCCACATATGCCAATATTGTATTAGCAAAATGGGAGGAAGATTTTGTATTAGATTCAAAATACAAAGATTGTTGGTCCTTGTACCGTCGTTTCCTAGACGATATAGCTATTTTTTCGACCGATAGTATGGAGAAATTTAAAGAATTTTTTTGATTATTTAAATAACACTACAAATTTCTTGAAATTTACCTATAACACTTCAATGGATAGACTGCAGTATTTAGATGTTGAAATATACAAAATTGAAAATGATTTCGAAACAAAAATTTATAGAAAGGATACGTTTTGTAATTCTTTTCTTCACTTTACTAGCGCACACCCCTCACATTGTAAAAAGAATATTGTCAAGGGACAATTTGTGAGGGGTAGTCGAATGACTAGTTCTAGTGAAGATTTTGGGTATGAATGTAACCTGCTTGAAAAAATGTTTGAAGAGAAAGGGTATCCTAAGGAATTTGTTTCGAAGATTAGAATGGAGGTGGAAATGGGTAGAACTACTAGATTTAAACCCATAAAAGGCAAGGGAATAGACATTAATTTTAATAATAGTTTATCCAGTCATACTGAGGCTAAAGATAATTATGAGCAAGCCTTAATTATGGAATATAACAATTCGAACATTAGAATTGGTGAAATATTCCAGAATGAATGGGTTACATTTTCTGCATTTACCGATATAGAAAACCTGAATAAGTTGGTTCCAAAAATTGTATACAAAAATTCATGGAACATGAAAAGAATCCTAGAATCACATTGTAAATTTGATAACAATGACCAGGTGAGGGTAACGATTGATGGGCAAAAAAGGAAAGGAAGTTACAAATGTGGCCGCTGTAATCAATGTGAATATATGATGAACAGCAGTGAGATAAATATTCCTTGTAGGGGCAAAATTATCAGGAGTAATGGCTATCATAATTGTGAAACAAAGGGTGTGGTATATCTGGCTGTGTGTAAAAAATGCAGTTCATTTTATATAGGCAAGACGGAACGAGTCCTGAGGAAAAGAATTTATGAGCACATATATGATATTTCGAAGGCTAAAGAAACCAATGCATTATATAAGCATACTAAAGAATGTGAAGGGGGAAGATTCAAATTTTTTGTGATTGAACAGGACAACAGGTCAAAAAAGAACTAAGAGGTGGTTTATGGGAAGAATGGTTGGGTTATAAGGAGTTATGGTGGCAAATTAAATTAGACGCCACAAGAATACCAGGATTAAATGATCAATACCTCCATAACCCCAGTATTAAAATTGAGAGCTGCAGAGATATGAATTACTTGATATAATTTAAATGGCCAGAAGATGGCAGCATCTATATATTTATTTCAGTTTAAGTAGGAAATTCTAAACACATTGATCTGGTTTTAGTATTTGGAAACTTTTAAATAATTTTAAACAATTTTAAAACACATATATATATAATGCTATTTATTTATTAAATGAGAAGTATAAACAATGTTTATATATTAAACTATGAAATATAACATATGTAAGTTTTTTTAAGAATTAAATACTTGTTTTTGAACTAAATATGGCATCTGTTTAAATATTCATGAGTGACAAGCTTCTGATTTGATAGCAATTGATGCACTTTAATTCATAGGCATATTTTGAAAGTTGAGTAGTATTTAAGCATCAATTAAATGTTTTAATGATTATCTGATGAAGTCCTGGCTTGAGAGGACGAAAACGCAATTTTATGTTAAGAGCGTTAATGTGATTGTAAACGTTTGTATGTGGCTGTCAATGTCTGTGCAATATTAAACTGAGCGGAAAGTGCCTTTTGGAGTTGCTTGCTTTCATCCTGGATTCTTTTTGGCATTTATTCTGAGTTTGTTTGAGTCTTTTTGGATATTTTATTAATGATAAAGTAATTTACTATCAAGTATTATTGGTGACGTACAGTGCTGGTTGAGTGACACTTTCTGAGAAGCACAAAGTTAATAAAAAAATTACATGCACACTCCTGCCAAGAATAATTGAAGGATTGTGCTGTGTATGAATTAATTTGCAGTGGATTATTGCAGTAATTTAAACAATTTCTTCAAAGTACTTTAAAGCTCTAGTATCTGAAAAATATATAGTAGACAGGATGAAATCTGAAAATTAAAGTTTAAACATCAAGTGCTCATAAAGCCATTTCTTTTTGCTTAAATATTATGCACGTTATGAATGCTGAATGTTAATAGGGATCTAAGTGTTGAAACTCTCGGTCATGATCTAACTACAGCTTCGTAGTTAACAATTATGCTCAGAATTGTTAACTAGAATACAGTTAATTGAAATTCACTTAGAAAATAAATAAATAATGAGAATTTAAGCTCCTGAATTAAAGATCACAAGTGAAGAGGTTGGTATAATGATTAAGGTGTTTATGTCACAGACCCAAGGTACAGGGTTAGATTTTCACTCCTGAAAGGGGAATTGCCTAGGTTTAAATTGACTCCTAAGAGCAGCTAGCCTACTACTTATGTATGAGCACATGGTTAAAATAAAATAAGCAGATATTATTTATTTGGTATTGCGTTGACAGAAAAACAAATGAAAAGGAGTGGGGTTGTGATATGAACAGGGCAGAGTAAGGATTCTACAGGGGTATATCAATAGTAAAGGTGAAAATGGTAAGGCTGTAAAACTTTAGAATCTTTATATATGAAGGCTGGATTAAACATATGCATATTGGAAGAAAACAATAGTTAAAAATATCGGAGAGCAGAAAAGAAATAAAACATGATGTATTCTGATATTGAATGATGTGAGTGATGTTAGTAAAAGAGATTGAATGAAGAGAGTATACAATGCACTATTGTTGAAAAATTGGATTCATGTGGAAGTGGACACAAAGGACCAAAATAATCTAAAGGGTATTTTTCTAAGAAGACTTAAAAATCATGAAACAAAGAAAGACAGATACGATTTTCGATCAAATGGAACAGAATAACAATGAACTTATACAATAAGAGAGAAAAAGTGGAATAACAGTAAAATAGATATGGGGAATTAATTACAATTATTAAAGAAGCCATTAAAAGTACCTGCATACAGTTTAGTATGAGAAAGCAGGTGTAAATTTTCCCCTATCAAAAATAAATGTACTTAGTTACAGATGATAAGCCCTCATTTTGATACAAAAAAATGGAGGTAAAGGTAATTAAAAAGAAAACTGATACATGCAATATGGTGTATTACCAGAAAGAGGTGCTATCTAATGGATTTTTGTCAGATTTAAAATGTAAAATTATTAGAAAGATTAATATATGAATAATTATAATCAGAAATTATAGCACAGTTAACATTTTTTTCTGGCTAGAGTTTTGGAAGAATTTAAAACTATCAAATTAGAGTCTGTAAAGATAAGTGATCAAAGAAGAAATGAGACAAAGGGAATAGGATAGGAATAAAAAACAAATAACATATGTGGAAAATGTTATGAAAATTATTGACAAGGCTGAAGAAAATATATGCACCAAAAGCTGTATAATATAAGATGGCAGACCTCTACCTGTAGTAAAAAAGGATGTGGAAAGATTCCAGATATGTTGGATCAGGGTAAACAAATTCAGTGTGATGGATAAAGTTAAAAAGTCATCGCAGAAGCTAAAATATAGCTGAATAAAAGCAGCGCCAGTGGTCACGTGACAAAAGAATTACACTGAAAAATCAGATATATACCATAGCCACTTTAAAATCGCTAGATATAAAGGAATAGTTAGCAACTAATAAAAATGAATAAACAGAATTTCCATGAACAGGGTCATGCAACAATGAAATATGGAAGTAGAAGATATGTTTTTCAAAAGCTAATTTTCGCTAATATTGAGGTTGATGCTGTTTGCAATATAGACAATGATCAGTGACAACACTTTGAGAATCTGATTTAGTGTTAGGAAAAACCTGTTCTAGCTATTGAAATTCTTAAAGTACAAAGAAGATAGAAAGAGAATTATTACATTATATTCAGGATATTTGGCCAAATATAGTGTGTATTATGGACAGTTATTCAGCTTATATGGCTGTAAAGTTATTTTTGTCATTTCATAAAAAATTATGATAACTGTGCAGAAATTGGAAAATATCAAGATGTAATACCTAGGAGCAGCAAGGAGTGGAGTTCTTACTCATATAATATGAAGAAAAGAGCCATTGTACATGATGATATAAAAGAATGCTAAGGGACAGTCAACAGGGAAAAACTGCTTTGATGGTATTCAGGAAATAAATACATGTTTTTTAATAAAGAAGCAGAGATGATCTTTACTTCTGTTTATAATGAGAACAGATTAGATCATCAAACTTCCTGAAGAATAAAAAAACAGTCATTCTAATTCATATTTAAGTTGTTGATATAAAAACAACTCAAATTACGAGGCAATAAATGAATACAGAGAGATAGATCCACTAATATACATGTGGTATAACAAAATACTGATACATAAACTATTAGAAAATGTTAGCTTGTTTGAGGATGCTGGCATATATATCATCTTTTGGCAGGATAATATTAGGGAAAATTGACTTGTTGTCAATGAAACTAGGTTAAAATACTGATACAGAATGTAGCAAGACTGAGAAGTAAATTGGCAGTTAAAGATTTTATGAAACATATGAAGCAAGTTGGTGTCTTCAACTTTCAAAAGAATTGGGTGACAGGTAAAAATAAGGTTAGTATAGAAAGTTAAACCAAGCACTGACAATAAATAATTTTGTTAGACCAACTTGTGGGCTGGTAAACCTTGTGACAATAACAAATGGATCTCATTTTAAATTTGTGAAGAATTCAGATCTGTATATTTTTTGTTACTGTTAAGGGAGAGAAAGTATTGTTTCATTCAAATCTCCCAACACATATGTGTGTGTGTGTGTGTGTGTGTGTGTGTGTGTGTGTGTGTGTGTGTGTGTGTGTGTGTGTGTGTATATATATATATATATATATATATATATATATATATATATATGTATATATATTCCATAAGTATTAGTATGGTGTGTTTTAAATATAATATCTAGAGATAGATAATGTGAGCACACAAATATTAGCTGATACAATTATATGGGAATATGATAATAAATGGAAGTTTTAATGCAAGAACCAAGACATAATATAAATGCATACATGTCAAAAGTGATAATAATTACTGCCACAAGATAAATAGGTCAATTTGAATGGTAATGAATTATTAAGAATCATTGAGAAATATAATCTGTGTATTAGAATGGAGAGAATAAACAATGAGTTTATACCAATATTCCCAATCCAATCAGCAATAGACTAATCATCAAACATAGTAAAAAAGATACTGTTTCATTATAAGTTAGTATTAGAATGTAAAATAGTCATTTATCATTATTAATCACATTTCAGACTAAGTTTAGAGATAGTTACTGTGTCTCACTTATGGAATATGATTGAGCAAGTACAAACAAAATAAGAAGAAATAAAATCCTGAGTGGGAGTTATCATGAATAAGCTATATATCGTATAAAGAGATGGACCAAAAATGGTGTGAGAAAAAATAATTAAATTGCAAGAAATAATAAACATTGAATTGTTGATGGAAAAAGAGCAAAGAGAATGTAAATCCAAAATTATATGACTGTGGATGGAGGGAAAGTAAAAATAGTAATAAAAATTAACAAGAAAATAAATTCTGATCTGAGACTCATAACAATATGAATTTTAATAAGAATCTAAAAGATGCCATAAAAAGTTGATAAATAAAGCTGAGTTTTGTAGAGACAATGAGGGAGTAAATGTTGCTGGCTATAAATACTAAAGATAAGAGATCATACTGGAAATTGATGCATGACGGAATAAGGGAAAATAAGAGGCTGTATTTTGTATGTTTGTGTATTTAATAGTAGATATGCTCTTTCACATACATTTACACTTTTCTACTACAAGCATTAGTCATGCAGTATAAACATTAGAAACATACATTATGCATAATGAATATGAAAATGCAATGTTTTGTCTAGTATCAAAGACTTGGCAAAAACAATATAAAAGAAACACAAATTTAATATATAATCTAATGGTTAAAATAATAACCTCAAGCTCACTTGGGATGATGGATGACCTCTATAAGATCAATGAAAAGTGTTAGACTTATGCATTATAGAAAGCATTTAGAGAAAGTGTTAATATCCTGCACTTTACGTTTTCCTGAAGGAAAGCTATCATGCTAAAATTTCTAAACAACTGGATAAGACTGAATGGAAATTCTATCACCCAGTAGCACTGCTGGATTCTTCTTTAGAAATCTTCATTACTGCAACTTTACAGCAATTGAAAGGAGAGATGAATGAAATAGCATTATCACAATTTTAATTTAAATATAATAAAAAGTTCTGCATCTGGAGCATGTCATCTTTAGTAGCATCGGCATGAAAAAATACAATTCTTAGAAAGTGATCATTGTTTACACCCTTTCTTGAGCTTGAATATGCTTTTTGGGGTCTATAGTAAATCAGCAATTTTTTAAAAACATGAACGCTGATTTACTGACCCCATGTAAGCAAAATTTTACAATCCCAAACACTCGAAACAGTGATTTTATTTCCCAGGGGAAAAAAAAATCACTGTTCCACAAAAAAAAAAAAAATAAATACTTCAAAACATTACATAAAGTGGGGAGCTTTGCCCCCCACACCCCCTACTTAAATTTACCAACTCCGAGATCACACTACAGTGATGAAAACAGCAAAGTAATGGAGGCAGACAAGAGATTTATTTCCCAGGGAAAGAAATCGCTTATATGCCATTTCGCTATTTTGCTGTTTCATGCTTTCAAGTTCGATCAAGATGCATTTGAAGGATTGCATCTTCGATTATATAATAGGAACCCACTTTTTGTAGTTTTAATAGACATAAACCTATACAGAAAAGCTTAGGCTGGGATACCAAGAAAAGATTGCATAACAGAACATATTGGATCACTAAGATCACTAAAGAATTATAGTAAGAATCAAACAAGTACAGCTTCTCACTAAATAAATAAACAGATCAATCAATCAATCATGCACTCAATTAATTAATTAATAGAACAAGCAGAACATGTGAAATGTTTTTCTGTTCAGAATTCAGAAGGGAAAAAAGAAAGTAAAGGTACTGACACCCTGCCCATCTTTCATCTATATAAATGAAAGTTTAGAAGGAGGTACCAAACAATCAATGTTATGGCCAAAGATGGGTTGGCACACTGCCCAGTTATATGTTTTACAAATGATAAATTACAGATACCACTAATTCATACCAAATTGCCAGATTAGCTAGTCACATTCCAAAGAGGTGTGGAGAAAATTACTTTTCAATCACAGAATAGATCCAACTCATACTTATAAATATCTGGGTCTATTTTGTTTCTGACTCTGGAGGATGGTGCCAGATTATTTACAGATTGAAACAATCAATTGAAAAGGAGTTTATCTACTATATTGTCTCAGCAAAACCATTGCCAAATGCAGTGCAATGGCATTAATGACAGCAATTAGATGCACGTTAGATACCACAACGACTTATGAAGCAGGGACACAATGAAATGTAAATTGTGACTGACTATTAAAAATTATAGAAGTGTTTGTTATATATTTAATTTGTCAGGTTCCTTCACCTTAATGTATATTAAAGAAATATTTTCCACAATAAGGGAACATTTCCATAAAATGGCAACAAGTTTTAAAGGAAATGTCAATACTAACAAATTGAACAACGCTTTGAAAGATATCTGAAGGCAAAATGATTGGGTAAGTTTTGTATGAAAAATAGAAATGGTCGGGGGCGTGGCCAAGGATGAACACAGGATAGCAGCAGATTTCTTCAGCTCCACCAATTTCATTAAATTGACAGGAATTAATTACTTAAAAAATTAATTCTTGAAGTAATTTTCTTTCTAAATATGTTTGTTTTATATAGTTCTTGAACTATATCTAAAAAAGAAAGGAAATCTTAATAATATTCCTGTCAGAAATTACTTTGGAAATTTTCCTGTCAGTTTATCAGTCTGAAATGAGTTCCAGTAAGACAAATTCTCAAGACTCCAGCATCAAGAAAGAACTTCAGTCTCTGATAATTATAGTCCAGCAACTTACTGCTAAGATGGATAAAATGGATACTAAAATAGACACTTTCATAGAAAAACTACAAAACAAATAGACTTGTTACATATGGACCTGCAACAACAGAAGATCCAGATGACAGGCATAGAAGAAGCTGTGAATGACATGGAAAATAGAATACAAGAAGAGGAAATCAACATTGAGTTTCTGCTGAAACAAAATACACATTTACAAACAAAGCTGGATGACCTGGAAAATAGATCTAGGCGCAATAACATTAGGATTTTTGGACTGCCAGAAAATATTGAAGGTAACAATATTACTTCTTTTTTAACAACATGGCTCCCTAAAACTTTAGATCTACCAGAAGCATTCTCTTTTTGTATCAAAAGAGGACATAGATCTATAGATAATACTAACTCTAACAAAAACTATCCTAGATCAGTTATAGTTAGATTTCTATCATCTTTTGATAAAGAGATGGTTCTTAAATCTGCTTGGGCTAAAGCTCCTGTTAAGATTAATGAAACAACTGTGCGTTTTGACAATGACTATTCTTCCATGGTATTAGCTAAAAGAAAAGTTTTTCTGCCACTAATAAGGGAGCTTAAAAAAGCACAGTTTAAAACATACCTTCTGTTTCCTGCCAAGCTTAAAATCTTCCTTCCTGATGGTCCTAAAATTTTGATGACTTAGACTCTGCTTTACTGTTTATCAAAAAAAAAATAAGATTTTGGAAAAATAGAAGAAATTGAATGGGCTAGTCCTTCGTTAAAGAGACTGACAACTGAAACTTCGTGGAAGACTTCAGAGAAGAAGAAGAGACTAAAAACAAATGATTTGTACTATGTTTTTTTCTCTCTCATCATTTTATTTTATTATTAATCTTTTTAAATATAGTTCCTGCATTTCCAAGAAGCAACAAATATTTTGAAAAAGATTTAATCAAAGATATTCTCTGTGTGCAAAGAAATGTTTTGTTTCATAACTAGTCAAAATATCTGGAGATTTAATGGCAAGCTGTGATTTAACTTGTTTCTCTTTCTGAAGAGGAAAAATAAGGTCAGTAATTTGATACATTTTTCCTTTAAAAGTTTATATGTTCTTCAAATGCTATTCTAATTATACTTTCTTGATTACACAGCATATGCTTGTTTGTAAATAATCTGTCATGCTTTAACCAATAATAATTAGAACTAAATAATAGTAAATAATATGTTTTATTTTTAACTCTATTAATATAAACAGTAAGTAACATTCTATTGTATATACTTCTTATAGCTTTCTCTTACATTTTTTTTTATTTCTGCCTTACACCCTTTTACTTTCTACTCTCTTTTCTTTTCTTTATTAATATATAGAAATGCTTTTGATCATATAGACACAGTAAATAATAAGATTTGCATAGGAGTTGAGTTGGGACAAAAATGTTGAGTTTTGTTACTTATTAATAATTTTGGGCTTGATTTCACTTACATAGAGTCTGTAATAACCTGTAGAATGCATTGTGAAGGTTTTGTCATGTTTAGATGCATTTACACTGCTAAATGAATGTGTGTCACTAGTTTTTAATAAGTTTCCCGCCAAAATGTTAAGAGACAATCTGGGATGTGGGCTGTCTCATGCACAGTGTCCATGAGCTACTTCAAAAACTTCAACTCTCAGAATTCTCACAGAGAAGCTGAAAGCAGCTGGTCTCACCTTTGACCTATATATCACACTGACACATCACAGATACAGGAATAGCAGATTAATAATATGTGTTAAAAACCTATGTCCCAAACATATACATTACTATAACTCATTTAATTCATCTGATTGACAAGCATAAATAATTTTATAACTCTATACTGGAAGAAATTGTCATGTGATATATTTTAAAGCAGTAGTATAGCCTGTTTGTAAAATCTGGTTACTAAAATGTGTTTGCTGTGCATTATTTTGTATAAAGCAGACAGGTTTATTGAAGGGACAGCAATGTAAGATGGTGCTCAGTAAGATACAACTCAGTGAGATCAGATATATATATATATATATATATATATATATATATATATATATATATGTGTGTGTGTGTGTGTATGTGTGTGTGTGTGTGTGTGTGTATGTGTGTGTGTGTATGTGTTTGTGTGTGTGTGT
>NC_056731.1:672808781-672844973 GCF_019279795.1 Protopterus annectens
GTAGCTAGTGGATATGTGTTGTAGTGTACTGTGGTGTTGACGTGTAGTGTGTCGGTGTTATGGTGTTCGGTGTTTCGCGTTGTCGGGTTTGTGTGTTGTCGGGTTTCTGGCGCCGGTTATTTCCTGTCGAATCGCTGGCATTAGAAGTAGACCCATATATAGATATATATATATATATATATATATATATATATATATATATATATATATATATATATACAGAGACACACACACACACACACACACACACACACACACACACACACACACACACACACACACACACACACACACACACACAAATGTAATATCTAAGCTACTGAACCCTAACCCAAACTCCTCTACTACAAACATCTCCAACTTTTCTGAACCTACTCCTAATACTATCTCCTCAAATACCTTCTCCCTCAAACCTGTACCTACTAGATACATCAAAACTCTACTCTCTAAATTAAAACCATATTCAGCATCAGGTGACAATATTCCTTCCAATTTTCTTCTACTAGCAGCTGACTCTCTTGCTCTCCCTGTATCTATCCTAATTAATCGCTCTATCTCTGAATCTAAAGTCCCATCCATCTGGAAACAATGCTACACTCTACCTATACACAAAGGAGGTAACTCCTCAGATATCTCCAACTTTAGACATATCGCTATCATCTCCTCTCTCTCTAAAGTACTAGGAAAATGCACTCATAAACAAGTTATAGAGTATCTAATACAGGAAAATCTGCTTACACCCACTCAACATGGCTTCATGCCCAAACATAGCACCACTACAGCTCTATTATCCTTCCTCTACACTGTCTCTATAGCCATGGATGACCATAAACTTATTTCTTGCCTATTCTTGGACCTCTCAAAAGCTTTCGACACTGTCTCACACTCTCTTCTGCTGCACAAACTGCATAAACTCAACTTCTTCTCTGATACTGTTGCATGGTTCTCCAGCTACTTCACTGATAGATCTCAATCAGTGAGATGGCACTCTGCACTCTCCCCTCCTCTCCCTGTAAAAATGGGTGTACCTCAAGGGTCTATCCTAGGGCCTTTACTTTTTAATATCCTTACTAATAAGCTCTTTACCTCCTGTCCGCAGTCATCTTTAGTGCAATACGCAGATGAATCTTTAGTAATCACCACTGCCAACTCTCCCTCTAAGTTCTTCTCAGCTACTCGGGCATCTTTTAATGTAGTTGAAACATGGCTCTCCAACAGCCAGCTCATTCTTAACCCTAAAAAACAAAGCTGTTACTCTTCCTACCTAAAAAGTTCAACAATATTAAACCTTTAACAACATTAAACCCTCCTTCTCTATACAGTCCCTTAATAACACTCCCATTCAGGTAGAATCCAGTACTAAGCTCTTAAGCGTAACCATCAACGATCAGCTTAAATTTGACTTGCATGTTAATGCTATCAAAAAGACTCATTCAAAACTAGGGCTCCTTTACTGTAACAAGAAATTCCATACCTCTGAAGCCAAGATTACTCTCTCTTACCTACCTTCTACCCAGTCTAATGTACAATTCTCAAATTCTCACAAATCTTAACTCAGCACTCCTAACCAAACTCAAATCTACCTACAATGAGGTAGCTAGATTTGCTGCCCAACAAACCTACAAATCCCATCACTGTCTATCTCTAAAACACCTAAACTGGCTTGAATTACCCCACCAGATTCTTCGCTCTCAGCTTCAGATCATCCATTCTATCCTATACCAGCCTTCCTACTGCCCAGCACTATCCCCTCTCATCTCCCATTATTCTCCCTCCAGAAGTCTCTGAAGCTCTAACCAAGACCTACTACAAATCTACAAATCCAAGTCTAAATTTGGATGGAACATGTACAGCTATCACCCCACTATTGCCTGGAATAGGCTCCCAATAGAAATCAGGACCCTTACTCATCCTAAACAATTTAAGACAGCCACCAAAGAGCACTTTAAAAGTCACTGGTCCTGCCACTGCACTCTCCCTCCTTAACATCCCCTACTTCTCATACCATAATCTACTTTCTGCCCTTAACTCACTCTTCTCACTAGCTCTCTCTAATCTTCCTTGACTACTCTTTCTACTGTCTTCTAAACTCTATTAAGCAAATTGCCTCAGAGAAAAATTATATTGTAATTGTCTTGCCTTCATGCAACTACATTATGATAAAACTGGGTTTTTGTAACCACTTACCCCAAAAACTATACTCATCTTAATGACATATTTCTTTTTATACATCTTGAAATAGTTATACTATACTCCTGATTATTGACACTGTATAACATTGTATTGCTACTTAATGCCTTGTAATAATCCTGTAACATTGCTGTTTAATGCTAATTTATAATGAAAACTGTATAATATGTTGGAGCTTTTCTCCCCAAGCCTCTGCTGAAAAAGGGCTCTTCAGCTCAGTCAAATAATCCTGGTCAACAAATGTAAAATAAAATAAAATAAAAAAAAATAAATGTGTATATACATATATATGTATATATATATATATATATATATATATATATATATATATATACACACACATACACACACACACACACACATATATATATATATATATATATATATATATATATATATGCCTGTCAACTGGCCTATATTTATAACTTAAAGGACAACAATGGGATTCTGTTATTAAATGCTCAACTTCTCTGTCCCTTTTCTCCCTATTTATGTCCCTGCTATAAATAAACAGCAACACAGCATTTAAATTATCTTAAATTGACTGTTTCTCTCCACTAGAACAGGTCCTTACTGTACTGTGGTGGTTTCACTTTCAATAAACATTTATCTCGCCCTTGCTGCAGTCTCCAATTCGCTGACATCATCAAGGCCACTGAATACAGGTAGTTTTCTGGTCAGTTGCATACCTCTCAACCTGGAAACATCAAAAATCTGGACAAGGCTCATGAAAAATAGGTACAAATCTGTACACTGATTAGCATAACATTTGCATACATAATTATGCAACCCCGCCCACTCCAATGGAATCATGGGATACCGGCTTTCAAACGCAAACTGAAGAACAAACAACCAAAATATGGCACCAGAGTCCCTCTACAGCCATTCCAATGTCCCATTACCTGGCTATTTCACCCAATTTACCATAACCATTAATGTGCATACTGCTTTACTTCTACAAGAATTATTTGGATTTTGTATTTACATTTTATAGCACAATGCACAAACACTAATAGACATCTGCTAAACAAAGCAATACAGTCTCACAATAAAAATAGACTTAGCATTAAAACTTCTCTGCCCTTAAAACTCACATTCACTGAAACAGCATTGAAACCCACATCCAAAGAAAATGCATCTGGCCAGTGGCAGATAAAGATGGCCTTTTGGCTGTTTTCAAATCATAGGCCCCTTGCACACGAAACATAAATGTGTTCTTTGATACACCTTTCTGACTGTATTAAATTATATTCCTTGTTGTATAACACAGCACACTTGTTAGAGCACATTTCAAATTTGTTTTGAACATAACAGAATGTACACTGCAACAACTGTGTTAAGGGGGCACAGGCCAGCAGTAGGTATGGATTTAGATTGGGTACACTTAGCATGATAGGGGAAGGATGCTTAGCAGCTACTAGCAGATAGTAATACTGACAACACAGGATGGTGTAAAAGGAGACTGAGAGCATACAAGGCACAGGTCCATCCATCCCAGGCTGTCTGACGGACTGACGAATGGCTGGGGATTGTTGAATGGCACCAGAGATGTGGATGTGCTGGATGACACACCCTCTGCCACGTGAGGTCAGCTGACACCTACACAGAGAAGGAGTGGAGGGAGCACCCTTGATAAATGGATTAGGCTGCAGATGTGTTCGATGAGGCAAAGGCTGATGATGCCTTTGAGGACACAAATCCATACAGAATGATCACAGACTATTAAGTTACAACAAACTCCATCTACAAAATGTAGTGACTGGATGACCATGGGTGCGACATGGCCTGAATAAACAGTATATTGGACAAGTCTCCTATTGCAGCCAGAGCTGTGGCATGTGTGATGGACTGTTAAAGCTGTTGCATGAAATATATTCCAACATATAGGCATTACAGTGGCAATAAATAGTGACAGTGGCTCAAAAGTTTCTCCTTGGATTATGCAAAGGTGGGGTGGCAGATGTGATTCCATCAGACAATGAAAGAAAGACTGGTGACAGAAAAAGAAACAAAACAGTGTGAAAATGGACATGTAATGTTTCATAGACTATGATTAGAATGAATCATAACTTTCAAAAGTCATGGACCTGCTGAGATTACCATTGGAATTCACATTGCTCAGAATCCCTAAGAAAACAATATGAGATTCAGTTAATATTTTTAAATGCACATGGTCACAGCAAACCCTGTGAATATTACTACAGAAAGCAAGTATCTATTTTTTTCATCTACCAGGGAAGAAACAGTTAGACTATTGTGCTTTTTCAGTTTGATAATGCCATGCAAGGAAATTATTTAAGGATACTAATAATGTGAAATTTCATGTTTACTGCATTCTAAAGAACATTATTTACAAAACATGTAAACTTTTCATTCATGTGTAAGGTAATGAAACTGTAGCACAGTATGTGTGTGACAGAAATATGTAAAAGGAGATACTATCTTATAAACTTAATGAGTAAGAACAAAATAAACTAGACTAATTATTTGCCTTCTAACTTCAGAAACGTCAAGATTAAAGCTGCAAACAGACAGTTATTCAACTCTGCATAAAGCAGGGGACATGTATAAAACAACAGATATTGCAAAGCAAAAGCTTGAAAAAATGCTTGTAATACAAAACATGAAGACTGGATAACAAAGAAGCAGGCCCCGGAATGAGAAGGTGTTCCCAAAATACTTAGCCCAAAGAAAAAATAAAACATATACTAGATGTGTCACAGTTCATAAAACAAGGAATTGTTAATTTTATGTGGAATATTGCTGAAACCATGGCAGGTTTAAATATTTTTCAAATATGCAGCCATCAATCACGTAATTTCTGATGCAGTTTAACAGTAAGGAATGGTACCTTTTCTTACTAAACATATACAGATTAGCAAAATCAGACATGATTTGTCTATCGGATGGAGTTCTGAATAATTGTCACTGGAACATTAAACCACAGACAGTTTAATCCAACTCATCTACTAGAGAAAAAGCAAATTCCTTTAGAATACAAATTGAAATTTGCAGTAAAGAGTGAACTGCAAAGAAGGGAGATTAATTTACTTTGCCATGTGGGGTAAAAGAAATATGTTCTGCACTTCTGAGACAATGTAAACTGCATTCATTTCCAAATATAAAATTAAGTTAAAACTTTTCATGTTTGCATTGTTGAGTAGTGATGCAGTTCTTTTCAATGATGCATGAAAAAACATGAAATCAATTAAAGTCCGTGAATGCTGAGGATATATGGTGAGTGAATTTTAACAGGCTTTGATGGCAATGGTTGTCTGAATGTCTGAAGGAAGAACAGTCTCTCCATCTCCAATAAATACAATTTTGAGCTTTAAATTATTTCTACCACAAAAATAAGAGTTATGCTGAAAGTCATATTAAAAGCAGAACTTAATAAATGGATCAGACAAAATAACTGATTGTGAATCATCAGATTTCTGTCTGCAGTCTCTCTCTCTCTCTCTCTGTCACTCACACACACACACACACACACACACACACACACACACACACACACACACACACACACACACACACACCGTTCGTTCCTTACCTGCCGAGTCTTCTTTCTGGCCAGACTGCAGTGCTGCCGAATAATCCATGTTCCCCAACGAAAAGAAAATAATTCATTTAATTTACAAACAAGAGTGCTGTCAATAATCCCGCTCACATTTGAGCAGCTGGAAATGTGTGCACAACGTCAACGTGAGCTACTTGAGCTCAATTCCGACAGGCTGGTAGCCCTGATGCGCTGATGTCATTGTGCACATGATAACGTCAGCAAAAAAGCGAAAATTTGAAAAAAAGAAAAAGAAAAAAAGAAAAAATCGGAAATGAAGGGGTGCCACTCGGGAATCGTGGCACCTCATTATTTGGACCCCAAAACTTGGTAAAAACCGAGTAATTCGGGACAGTTGGGAGGTATGGTCAGTTGCCTCCCCAAACTGACATCACCATAACTATCCTAAAAACCCACCCATGCTGTGAAGTCACAGCTCCCTGGTCCTTCCCCTACCCATACAGAAAGTAAAGGTTAGAACAAGGAAACAGTACATGAGTCAAGTCTCCTACTGTGAGCTGTCAATCACAGCAGGTAACAGCTCAAATTACCCTTAGCACTTTTGCAGCTAGGTAAGTTAGGTGTGAAGGGGAATGGGAGATGAGTCAAAGTAGTACAATTCAGTCTTCACAAAACATGCAGTTTAGCCATTCTAAAAAGAAGCAACAGTAAAAAGCACTTTGAAAGTCTGTTCTGTGGCCTTTGCACTGTTTGTGTTTTAAGTAGTAATTGAACGGCATGAGATATTACTTAAAACTAACTGACTGAAAGACAGCAGTGTATGCATGTAAAATCAATCAGTGACAGGAGCTTTAGGAACAGAGAGGCCTGAGTGATGTTAATTTTTTACAGATGAGCACTGCATTTTGGGATACCTAGAGGCAGGCTAAACAATCAGAATTACTTCAAAATGCCAGACCCCATGTGGTCAGACTCAGACAGTACATACAAAAATATTTAAAAACCTGTAAATAGTCCCAGAGTGATGTTAAAATGTAGGAAACACCAAACCATGGTGAAATAAACATGTTTTTTGAGTCTGTCAGTGTGGTTCTCCTTTAAAATACCAGGGTGTCACAAACTTCAAAGTGGTCCCTTGAAATTATGGTTTCCAGTGTTCAGTTTGCTCCCCCTCACAAGATATTGGTGGTATGATGACAATTCACTGGAGTTGTGATCTTGACTATATACTAGTGGGGGGGGGGTATGTCTGAAGCCTGCTTTGCTACTTCCTTGGAAAGAATTAATAGACGTGTCTGCCTCTTACAAGAAGTATAAATACTACAGACATTTAGAGTAAATGTCATCTAGTTTACCACCAAATGCATTACTTTTAAGGACTAGTTTCATGGTAAGTATGAAATAATTTATTTCAGGCTATACAGCTGGTGAGTTTTGGGTACAAATTTAAAAGCAGTATGTGATGACAGTGTCTGTCATCAGGCCTGCTGGAAAGCCCTAAAACAAAGAAAAGAGTCTCTCCATTCAGCAGCTAAGCTTGTGCACACACCAGTTTCAGGCACTTATTTCCTTGCTTCACTGCTATGCTGTGGAATGGACTGAGAGTGTTTAATGTGGTTATAAATGTGGATCTGAATGACAGCAACACTCCTGGGATGCTTAAATCATCCTTTAAGTGAAGAAGCAACCACATCATCCAGTTAGGCCCCCTCTACTCTATTGTGAAGGAATAGTGTCTTTTTTGTTTTGCAAATAACAGGAGGGCGTTTGGTTGGTTGGTTAAAGTTAACTTATCTTAGTGAAGTGTTTTGCCACACATGAATGCTGAAACTCTACCCCCCCTCCAAAAACAGCATAATAATATTTAAAAAGTTGATATAATACATGTTAGTGACAAAAATGGAGAAATGTAGCTTTGAACAAGCTATTATTTTCATCCAGAACTGCAGCTAGTGACTCTGGCACCCTGTACCTATTCCCCAATCTGGCATCCCACCTCAATTTTAGGTCAAGGGGCAAAATAAAACAAAATAAAACATAACTGTAGCAAATCATGTGCTATAGTTATAACAGAAATTATATCACACATAAAGTGCTGTAACACTTCAGCCCTGACCACACAAAGGCAATATCAGCATTCTTTTCTTAATGCTAGTACTGTACTACTGAACAAATAGCATCTGACAATTATACCCCCTAACAACATATGCCTGGGGCAGCTTCCCCTTTTACCCTACCACTGTTCTGACTTTAATTTCATGTAGGTTATGCAAGATGCACAACTCCTGGGATTCAATGCTTTAAATAAGTTCCGTTGGAAAGTAGTGTAACCATGTCACCAGTAGACTCATCTGAAACCAACAAGGTGAAAGAGAACCTCATTTCTAGAACTCATCTTAAAAAAAGTGAAAATTGTGCAGCCTTCTTAAAAGAGGAAGAAGAAAAAAATGATAGGTGGTCAGACATGCAGGGCTGTAGAGATTGCTGACTGCCTGAAAAAGCATGGCTGGATGACAGAATGAGGCAAAAAAGTGACTGGACAAGAAAATACAACTCAGTTGAATGACCAGACTCACCATAATAGCAGATGTTCAGGGAGTATGACCACAGCTATAGTGGTCACTATCCATTTGAGTAAAACCACAGATGGACATTTGCTCTTCCTGTCTGACGTCCAGTCCTTTTTAGACACCCGCAGAGTATAGATGGATTCCTCCCCTAGTTCAGGACATCATCTTGTCTGAAGGATAAACAAGACAGCAGCTTTGCACTATTTTCATTTTTTTAAATATATTAGTAAGTTTGCTTCAGTCAAGAGCAAATAAAGCTCCTGGAACTCAGTCTACTGAGTCTTTGAAAACTAAAAACTAAGATTTTTAGACATGGTAGCTCTTAAGATCACCTGCAGAATAAAACTGGGGAAGTACTGACATTTTTTTCCCCAATTACATATGGAAAGTGATTCCTTTACTATGGTCACCTCTAAGGAATACAGAGCAACAGAGAAATGACAACTAACAGGAGGTAGGCTGGTAAGAGTTTATAATGCAGCAGTGACCTTACTGCTCGAAAATGTATTGTCATGATGAGTATTCTGGCAGAGATGCACTAGACTCATCATAAAAAGAAATTACTACTGTAATAGGATTCCTTACCATGAGAAGAGTATTAAAACAGCCAGTTAATTTCCACAGTGTGGTAGCAGTTATAGTATGCCCTGCAGGCCAGCAGTAGATAATTAAACACACTCCTGGACAAAGGATTAATCTTGCAGTACCTCTAAAATGTGTGCATAGTGGTCCAAGTGGCTGCTTCACTGATACTTAAGGGCTGACAGGTTTCTGAAAAAATAAAAAGGCTGCTGCCCTGGTACAATGCACTCTCACAAGTCTATCTAGATCTTTTCCACATTCCACTTTCCCTATAGCATAAAGTAATATAAGGGCTAGCCACTTAAGCAGGCTACATTGGAGACTGACCTGTCCTGCCTGCCTGGCATGAAGAATATAAATAGCTGGTCGGACTGAGATACTTTTTTCTTACTATATATTATCTGAGCTGACACAGCACATCCATGAAGTGTAAAATTCTCTTTCATCTATTTTTAGGAATGGTCAGAAAACAGGTGGTCCTATGGCCTCACCGAATGCCAATTCAGACACTGCCTTGAACATATAGCAATAGTTAAGTCTAAGGCTGACCCCCTGTCTTTCTGAAGCACTGTGCAGGGCCCTCTAAACATTACAGCTTGAAGCCCAGAAATCCTCCTGGGCTGGTGTAATAACTGCCAAAAAAGGTGACTGCCACAAAGCAATGGACTCAAATAGGACCAGGTCAATGTTTACAGCAGAAAATTAAGGTATCGAGAGGGTGGAACTGGATTCCTAGAAGGCTGGTGGCACAGGACCCTTTCAGGAACTGCTTCATCTTAGCATGGTGAACAAGGGAGGGGTGGGCCATGGACAGGTAAGCTGCAATGGCAAAAATGCATAGCTTAATAAAGCAAAAGGCCATCTCGTATCAGAAGAGTTCTATTAGGTAATGCAAAGTTTATGGCTCTGTAGCACATGCTAGCAAACTAAATGTATAATTAAACCACTGACAGAATTTCTTCTGTTTGGACAGGTATGACATTTCTAGGTCCAACATTCCTGACATCTGCACTATACACACCTCCTCTTTCAAGAATCACTATAACAGGTATCAGGTTGACATTATTCAAGCTGATTATCTGTTGCTCTTCAGGTGTGCGTGTTTAATTTGTTTACTTCAGCTTGTTAAATACTGTACTCTGACCAGCTCTCTCTCGCCCCCCTCTCAATACCTATCCCTGATTTCTGCCCTGCTGAAATACTTATAGCAACCTGCAACCTAAACCAACACAAAAAATTGCCATTGCAGCGATCTATATACACATCTCCTCTTTCAAGAATCACTATAACAGGCATCAGGCTGACATTATTCAAGCTGATTATCTGTTGCTCTTCAGGTCTGCATGTTTAATTTGTTTACTTCAGCTTGTTAAACACTGTACTCTGACCAGCTTTCTCTCACCCCCCCCCCCCAATACCTATCCCTGATTTCTGCCCTGCTGAAATACTTATAGCAACCTGTAACCTAAATCAACACAAAAAATTGCCATTGCAGTGATCTATATATCCCCCCAGGCAAGGGAGCCCGCAGGATTTTTTGCAGGGGGGTGCAAAACCCAGATCCTTGCCCACGCAGCTCCGCCCCCTCCCCCACACCGCTCCCCCACGCAGCCCCCCACACTCACACATAGCCATTCCAGTGTCCCATTACTTGGCTATTTCTCCCCATTTGCCACAGACACTGTTCAAATCTATCAGTATGCATACTGTTTTATGCTTTACTTCTGCAATGATTACAGATATTTGGATTTAATTTACAACTTTTATTTCAAATTTTATAGCAGAAACACTGAGGCACACATTTCACATTTGCTAACAAAGCAACAGCAATGCAATGAAAACAGACTTAGCATTAAAACTTCTCTACTTTTGAAACTCGCATTGAAACAGCATTGAAACCCACATTCAAAGAAAATGCATCTGGGCAGTGGCAGGTTAAGTTTAACTTTGGGCTGTTTTCAAAGCATATCAAATGCACACATTTTTAGGCCCATGCAAAAGTATGGTGCTTCATGTTCCTGGTAATTGAATTATATCCCTTGTACAGCACCTGCACCACCTGTTAGAGTGTATTTTAAATTTACAGTTTTGAACATTTTCCAGTAAGCAGTGAAACAATTCAAAACATATGAACCAGTAATGACAAAATGCCTAGTTCAGAACATTTGAAACATAAAAGGCCACTCAGACTTCTATCATTATAATCCACCAATATGAGTCCATATGCACAATCTCTGCAGTCTGCAGAAGTCATCTGAATTCCATATTAAAAAGATCTGAAACTAATGAAGAGATTGTTGCTATAAAACATCTGTAAAATATTTAATGTAATATAGAAAATGCAAACTGTTTTTAAGCAAGTGCTGTATTTTTTCCAGATCAATTGTTATAGTCTTTTCTAAAGAAGCAATGTGCATTTAGTGATCAAGGTCTAAGTGACTTTATTTAGGAAGGGTATTAAGACCGTGTGAGTCTTTTTTATTGAGAAAGTCTCCACAAAGTAAGATATAGGGCAGGATTCACGAAGCCTCCGTGTAAGAGTTAGCAAGTCTTACATGGAGGTTGCAGTTAAACGGGGTGATGTCAGCATGCCATGCATATTCATGAGGGCATGCTGAATCACACCCTAGGCTAACACGGTCTGTGTAGCAATGTAGGGGGCGTGTCCGCATGGCGAGTCCTGCAAAGGGACATGCCCCCAGAAGAATCACAGTCCCAAAAGGAAACTCCCTAGAGCGAGTCCGCGGAAATGTCAAGAAACACAACAGTACACATGCCCCCACAGACTATTAACCCAACTGAAATGTAAAACGTAAAAATGAACAGTTTAATTTTTTTTATAATTTCAAAAATGTTTGCCCGTAATTGCGCTTGTTTGCGCGGGTGTGCCCTTTGTTCAGCCACAGTTAGCAGTCATTGAAAAAGCATATAAAATCTAAATATGCAAAATAAGCCAAGTAGCAATAGCGTAGCAGTAGAGACGTCAGCCAAAGAGGAGGTAGTCACGGTTCGAGCCCCAACAGCATAATTTTTTATTTTTAGTGAAATAAGCACGAAACAATCCCCTGACATATATGTATATATATATATAATTATAATTTAAGTAAAATACAATGAAATGGGCCATGTTTTTATGAAGAAATCTGACACAATAAAAAAATAAAATAGTTTATAAGTGCCCATAGCTGAGCAGTGCTCTAGCAAGCTGAGTATGTTTGCCCGTAGGTGACCAGTGGTTTAACAGGTGTAATATGAGTGCCCAGAGTTGAGCAGCGCTTTAACACACTGAAACTGTGTGCCCGTAGTTGCGCAACATTTCTCACAGCGTAATATGCGTGCTCATAGCCAAATAATATGTTAACCAGCCTAACCCGTTTGCGCGGAGCTGCGCTGCGCGCCAACCGGCTTACCGGCGGGCAACGCTGAGCAACCTGTATGAAAGCCGCCTTTAAACAGACACACCTCCTAGCCTGTCTTAGACAGTAGTAAAATAAAAAAAAAAAGCAATGCCCAGGCTCGAACCCAGGATACTGTGCATCATAGACAAAGTACTGAACCACTAAGAAATGACAGCTAGACTGAAAAATGCAGTATTAGCATATATATAGGAATGAATGAAAATAGAAGCATGACAAAGCAGGTTTGTGAAGCTGATACAATTCCAAAATGGCCAATAACAGATAAGTGCAGGAAAAATGGCATATATAAGCCCCATAGGCAGGAATACACAGCATAACTGATTGTGGAACCTATTTGCAGTCAGGATGGCAGGTGTAGGAGAGGGTAGTCGCGTCCGAGCACAGAGGTGGGGTGTTGAGGAGTCCAAATACATGGTTTGGCTCCTAGTCCACGATCATGAGGCTCAACTCATGCAGGGCCAGGTTCTGTGGGGTGTGTATAAGGCAGAGGCGTGGAATCGGTTGGCACATGATCTCACCAGTGCCACAGGCATACCAAGGACTGGTGAACAGGTCCGTCACCACCATGTGGACCTGAAGAGATGAAAGCAGGACCAACTGAACCGGTGGATCCAGAAGGCCTGGCAAATGCCCAACGCCCCACTACTGAGTAAGTATCCATGTAATTATGTATGTAAGGAATTATCCTAGCTGATATTATGGAGATGTATGTTCCAATATTACTTCATTTATATTACAGCTGCAGGTGTGCGTTCTGCGAATCGGCGAGCCTATGGTGATAGGCTGGAGCGGTTGCGCCACCAGGCAGGTTAGTAATAATATTTCTGTAATTGTTATACAATATAAGTGAGACAGCTGGTAAAAGAGTTCAGTGTAGTTACATATTAATAAAGTTCAAATAACACTAGAAGAAAGATTCTGCTAGTACTGTATGATTAGATAAGTGATGCAGCCTGTAATCCAGAAATAAAAATTAAACAAGTCTGAAATAGTGATTTCCCACCTGAATTGTAATATCAGATAACCTGCTGCAGCCTGAAAATCAGTGGTAAACAAGCTAAAGACAATAGACATGTGTCAAATACATCCCCTTTGAAAATCTGCCATATGAAACAAGTGAGTCTGTTGGAAAGGATTGTTGTAATCAAGTATGACATGTTAATAATGCCTAAAATAAAGTACCATCTTGAATTGTAAAAATAAAACAAGTGAGAGTGTGAGAAAGAGGTATGAATCGACCAAGAAAGCTGTTATAACTTCTGAATAAAGTATACTGCAGTCAGTACATAATGAAATGAATGAGACAACCACAACCAAAAAGTGAAATGTTTGAAATAAAGTACTGAAGCTGGAATGTGTCTGTCCCACAATTTGGATATGTTGCTGTACCCTTGCAATACGGAGATAGTATGGTTGTATGAAATAATGAACATCCACAGTTGTCTAGAGCCATATAAATGAAATGTAGCAGGATGCTGTACCTGAACATAGCCAGATATGAACGTGTATGAATAAAAATGCAATGTATATTAATGTAGCAGTAACAGTCCCATCACCAACATTCCTAAGGTTACATATAGGAAACTGTACTAAGACCTGTAGGGTATATATATCTGCAGCTACTAGAGATGTACAGCATATGTATAGGTAGTTGAAGTTGTTAATTAAATATTTCTTCACCCTACCCTATATTCACGAATAATTCCATTCCACAACAAACTGGGTATGTGTATTCACAATTAATTCCTATGGACATTTGTCCTGTTGGTTCAAACATATTTGCACTTATGTTGCTGCATGTGCCATGTTCACATATCCAAACCTGATGGCCTGTTGCCATCAATCAACCCTGCATGCTGTTGGATTGTGTACTGTTGTTCAAAATATGCATGTGTTATGCTTGCTGTTCAATGTTTGGAATTCATGGGTGTTTGGTTAATGGGAATACTGATGCATGCTGTTACAACTAATTTTGAATGGTATTGTTTGTTACTAACCCAAAATGTCATAAAATATTTCTAAACATAGGACAACAGGGAAGGCAGGTTCCAGCAGACCCACCTCTCCCACCTCAGTTGGCGAGTGCACCTGGCACTAGTGCCCAGGCCGGAACCTCCTCCGGTGGCCCTGTGCCACCTTCAGGTGGAAGCGCTGCAGGGGATGGGGCTCGTCCCCCCTCTGCAGGCATGGCCGGAGGAGACCGTCCACTCACCCTCCAAAGTGTCCGGTCTGTGGTGCGTAGCGAGATCAGGCATTCTGTGCTTGAACCCCTACGCCAGCTTGAGGCTCGTGTGGCACAACTCACAGGTGTCCCTGCTGCCCATCCTACACAGCCCCCAGCACAACCCCATCCTGGGCTGTGAAGGCACAGTGGCAACTGCCCATGGGTGGGGATTTCAGTTCCACTGTTGCCATCTGTGGGCTCATGGGCTCGCGATATCCAAACATCCATCCCCGTCAAATGTGTTTCCCCCCCACATGTGTCATACTCCACCCCTGTATGCGTCTTGTTTGTCTTGTCTGTTAACCTCCCCTACCTACCTCCCCAAATATACCTACTTCCTGTACCTCACATTCCACTCTCACCTGAAAAAAAAATAAAAAAAGGGCACTCTGTTCCCACAAAAAAATTATGCCCCATACATAGCTGCCCATTTTGCAGACATGTCTGCTGGACATGTGAACTGGTAATTACAATTGGCTGTACAACATATTTTGTTGTCCTCACCCCTCTCTCAGGGGTGGAAGGTTTCAAATTCCACACCAAATTACAGACATATGCACAGCTGTTGCTGATAAAGAAATGGGCAGCTATGGGCCTTTCCTACATCCTTCCTGCAAATCCCGAGCTTGTTTTCCTACTGTCCTACCCTCTTTGTGCCCCCTTTTTCACCAGTTTCCTATCTCCCCATTTTCTTTTCTTTCAAAGAAATTAACGCGGGTGTGCATGACAGTAAGCACTTTTAAGCAGTTGTAAGCGGGTGTGCGCTTGTGTGCACTTAGCTAAGCGTGTGTGCGCGAAGCTAAGCGACAGTACGCATGCGTGAGCTCAGCGCAAACCAGCGCTAACCCGCTTACAAATGCTTAAAAGTGCCTTAGTCACTCTGACTGACAAGGCCTGTAGTCTGCTCAGCAGCAAAATAAAATTCCTCTGTCAGTCTCGAACCCAGGGCCTTGGAAACACTAGTCTGCATGACTGACCACTAAGCCATGACTGACATACAAGAACTTTGTGCTGAAAGCAATATATCATGAAATAGTAGGACTGAATGTAAAGGGAATATAGGAAGGCTATTACACAAAGCTTTTCTTGTATCTTTACTGGCAATTCTTGTGGATTTGTATAACATTAGTGTGAGAAGAGAAACAGCCATGCTAGTCGGTAGCTAGTAGGTAATAATGTGACAGTAGCATCTTGCAAACCACACACACTATCAGAGCAGGATAAACACTGCCATATTTTAACAGGTAAGAGGCCAGACCTCGCAACTGTGACTGATTTACAGGGATGTCCCTGATTTGAAAACAAATGTTAACTGTGCCCCACTGACTCCCTGTGAAATGTACTAACAGTAGGCAAAAAGGTGTTTTATCCCACGTAATGGTAACTGTCAACTACTGAAAGTATGCACTACTTGCATGTCAGAAATGGTGTAGTAATACATATGCTCAAAATACCCCACAGTCACAACTGCAGAATATCTGAAATATATCACAGGTGTATCCCACTGATATGAACCATTCCCTGAGGCTGATAAAAGATACACCTGAGAGTATCTGAGGCCTGCAAGTGTCACAAACTCACAGGCATATCATTCTGTCTGCTGTCACACACTATGTGAATAGCTGTAGAATAGCTTCCACAAGCACACCCACATGTAGGTGTACAACCCACAAATATCAAAGGAGGTATCCAACTAATAAAATAAGGACAGTATAGCAGTTTACAAGCACTGCATGTGCCTGCTATCCATAACTGTTAGTGCAAAGTACAAGGCGCCACTACTGCTCAGCAGCAAAATAAAATACCCTTGTAGGTGTCAAGCCCCACACCTTGGCCAGATCAGACTGCATGCAGTACCACCAAACCACAACAAACATATAAGGAATTGCTGCTGAAAGAAATATAGCAAACATTACAAGGTGTGAATGTAAATGGAAAATAGGAAAGCCATAGCAACACATTCCAGTAAAGACACCTAGCAGGCATTCAAGGAGTGAATGTAAAGGCCAAATAGTGAAGCAATAGCAACAAATTGCAAGAGCCACTGCTGTATACCAGTTAGTCCACAAGTCCCACAGGAAAGCACATACTCCCATTTAAACAGTATTAGTATTATTAGGTGTCAGTTAACATACACACTGAGAAGAATAAACTGGAGGAAGCAATAGTCAGGTGTCAGTACAACATGCATGTCAGTGCCTACAACACAGCCTGAAATATGAGAGACATACCAACCTTTACACTCACACAAAAGTGTCCACAGCATACCAGCATGGTCCCCACCTTGAAAATCTGAAAGTGCTACGCCTACCTAACCTAACATTTTATAGCACTGTCCTGAAATCACAGTGAGAACTGCAATTACCACACAGCAGGCTGCATGCAATTAGTAAATACTGGCTAACAATTGGTGAAGAGGCCATCACATGCACATGTGCATATACCTACAAAAGCAGCCTGTACTCCCAGTCCACACATGCAATACTTTCATTGCAACATCCGGAGGGAGAGACAGAGAGAGAGAGAGAGAGAGAGAGAGAGAGAAAAAAAACAGAAAAAACGAAAAAGAGACACAGAGACAGCCACTGAAAATAAAACAATACAAAACAGCAAGCTAACCAGCAGCAAGCCATCACAAACAGCAGTGACAAACAAAGGTAATGTAAACTAATAATGTAATAGTCTACATACTGTGAACCCTCCATATGTGTTAGCAGTCTGTATCAATATATATGAAGATGTGCATAGGGCAGGGGACATACTGCAACTGTTAGTGAAGGCTGGACATACATATGTATGTGAAGGATGCTATGTGCACATATCAATGTAGGTTGTAGTGCAACATACAATGTAGGTTGTACAGTAATGAATGTTTAGCAGTATGTTACTGTGTGTATTCGTATGTGTAAATAAAAAGGTATATATATATATATATATATATATATATATATATATATATATATATAAATATATATATATATATATATATATATATATATATATATTATATGTATGTATATTTATATATGTATCTATATATAATATGCATATATGTATACATAGATAGAGAGTGATGTAGAAATAGATAGACCCAGAATGATACCACAGTATAAGGACAAAATGATTGACTTCAACAATTGGCTAAGCTTCTGGTGTCATTCTAAGGGGATCCAGTATTTGTCTGCCTGGGACGACATGATCGACAGTCCATGATGCTTTACCAGAGATGGCCTGCACCTGTCGCCCTTAGGAGTCCAGATACTGGCTTAGACTCTTGCCACCCCTATAGTGCCTTTTTCAGGTAAGGTTCAAATGACAATTTCACCACTGTAACTGGTGACATCTGTGACATCTGTGCAGTGACAGAGACCTGGTCCAAAGCTCCAAAGAACACCCCTGCATTACCAGGCTTCAATTTATACCACACCTTTTGGCCACCTAACCCAGAAAGAAGCACTAAAGGTGGAGGCGTGTCCATATTCATTAAGGATATCCACACCTCCAGGCTAGTTGCACAGCATAATGCATATGAGATTATCCAAGTGCAACTAACTCTGGGCAAGACCGCAATCCAAATTGTAGCTTGCTACAGCCCCCCCACCATGCCCCAGGATTCACACTCCTCACTTCTTGATACACTGGAAAGTATTAGGGTACAACCCAACACCCTAATAATGGGCGATTTCAACTACCCCACCATTAACTGGGAAAACTACTCATGTACCAACTCTTTTGCTCAATGACAAGACCACCTCTATAGGTATCAGAAGGGATAGGAAACTAATAGTAATGCTACTCAACGCCAGCAGTGTAAACCTCAAGATGCATGCACTGGAAACTGTCCTTAGCATGGAGAACATCAATATCTGTGCAGTAACAGAATCCTGGTTCAAGGCTCCCAAAAGCACCCCAGCACTGGCAGGTTATACCTCATACCATGCTTGTCGGCCCCAAAACTTGCACCAAAACAGAACAGGAGGGGGAGTATCAATATTCATCAAAGATACACACACCTCCAGGTTGGTGGCAGAGCACGAAGCATTAGAGACTATCCATGTTCAACTAACAGTGGGTAAGACTGCCTTCCAGTTCATAGACTGGCACACACCACCCTCCCAAACCCAGGTAACCCACTTGGCCTACTTAGGAATACATGAATATCTGCAGGTGTCTCCAAACAACAATATATTGGGCAGCTTCATTTACCCACACATAGACTGGAAGCATTACTGTAGCTCCAACACCCTAGGTGTAAGGTTCCTAGAATCCATACACTCAATTGCTATGGAACAACTTGTTACCACTCCCACAAGAGGGGAAAACATGCTGCACCTGTTCATCACCAACATGTGGACTATATGCTCCAGACCAGAAGTGTATCCCTCGCTGGTAAGATGACACCATAGACTACTCTCACTGTATATTCACATACCAAATGCATCCCTGCACAGAAAACCACAGTCATAAAGTTGTGTAATGCAAATTACATGTATTCACATGAAGCAGGCTTCACACATGGGAACTATTTAAGGTCACAGGTACATATGTCTATGTGGCACACACATACCTCATGTGTGCATTGACATTACTGATATGATCTATGTCATACAATGTTAAGAGCAACACCCCACACACACATGAACAAACTGTGTGACAAAAACACACATGGCATTTGTAAGGTTAAAACCCCTACCTAACTATGTTATGACACTTGAGAAAGATGCATTTGCAGAGCACACTATTTGCAGTACTGGGAGCTTTTCCTTCTTCTGCTACACACACACACACACGCACACGCACACACTATTTGCATTACTGGGAGGTTTTCCTTCTTCTGAAAGAGACACACTAGCAGAGCGCGCTATTCACATTACTGGGAGGTTTCCCTTCTCCTGCTATACTTATAGGGTGCTGACATCATCAGTGTTTAGAAAGAGGAATGTGCATCATGTAGTGTGTTCTTCTAGTTGCCAAAAGGAACATTTTTTTTCACACAGAATTGCACACAAACTAATCCCCCTTATCCAAACACAGACTAAGCATTTGCAGGATTCAAACCCCTATTTAACTATGTTATGACACTTGAGAGAGACACACTAGCAGAGTGCATTATTCGCATTACTGGGAGGTTTCCCTTCTCCTGCTGTACTTATAGGGTGCTGACATCATCAGTGTTTAGAAAGAGGAATGTGCATCATGTAGTGCGTTCTTCTAGTTGCCAAAAGGGACCTTTCTGTCACTCAGACTTACACACACACTAACCCCCCTCACCCAAACACACACTGAGCATTTGCAAGATTCAAACCCCTACTAACTATATTATGACACTTGAGAGAGACGCATTACCAGAGCGCAGTATTTGCATTACTGTGATGTTTTCCTTCTCCTGCTGTACTTATAGGGTACTGACATCATCAGTGTTTAGAAAGAGGAATGTGAATCATGTAGTGTGTTCTTCAAGTTGCCAAAAGGGGACATTTCTTTCACACAGAATTGCACACACTAACCCCCCTCATCCAAACACACACTCAGCATTTGCAGGATTCAAACCCCTACCTAACAACATTATGACACTTGAGAAAGACGCATTAGCGGAACACGCTATTCAAACTACTGAGTTGCTGCATTTCTCCTGCAGTAGTTATAGGGTGCTGACATCATTATTTATATAGAAGTATGTACATCTATTACTATCTGTCAGTTAGGGGGATAACATATATATGCATTAACAGCCGCCTACTTCAGGATCAGATATGCACACCAGCACTGCCAGGTTATGTTTTATACCATGCTTCGTGACCACAGGACCTGTAACACACAACACAACACAACCAGTTCAGACCACCCCTTCCATATCCAGGACACACACTTTGCTTCCCTGGGAACAGAGTAGGATATGAAGGTGTTCACATACACCATTACAGTGGTTAACATCAGGTACAGGTATATTGTGTGGGGGAACTACTCAGGCCTCAACAACATCACCCTACAGCCACTACAATTTCTGAATCCATGTGCTATGGCAGGACCACTCACCACAGCCACAAGGGGGAATACATATTGGACCTGACCATCTGCAACATGGGGACTGTATGTTCCACACCAGAGGTAGACCACCATTGTTAATATCTGACCATACCCAACTTTCCCTGGACATCCATATCCCATCCCCACCCCCAGGCAAGGAAGTCACTGCAAACAAAGTATTTATCAAAAGCAGACTTTACACTTGTGAAGACTGGGGTGGAAGACTTCAAAGGACCCATGCTGGGGGATTATACAGGCCACTCTGCATAATCCTTGGCAATAGCATTATATGAGCATCTGGAAGGTTTGCATTGATCATGCTATCCCAAATAAACCCATGACTCCTCCACAACAGGAGACCTGTCTGGTGTACACCAGACATATATAAGCTGTACAACAGAAGGAGGGAGCTAATACATTACAGAGCAATATCCCACAGAGGGAGGATGCCTCTGAACAGTATTGGCATGACACTTCAATCCCTCAAACTCATCACGTCAAAGTGTTGACAGTGAAATTGTCCAGACACTGCAGATAAGGCTCCCCTCAGTCTGTAATTGACACCCAATTACTGTTATAAGTCCTTGCCAACCGTCTTCCAGCAAACACCAGCCACATGGATGTGACATTGCAAATTCAACCCCTGGGATCTCCACTGTGTCCCTGCTTGATGGAGACACAGCACACTAGCCTTAAACGGTGCCTTCTGTGACCTACTTTACAGAGGCACAGTGGCCTACTTACTGCGGAGGCAGATGCCAAGCACACTCTGGCTAAGCTTGTATTCCCTAGGGCAAACAGCCTAGTATTGACCTCTACACCCATATGTTTAATTTTCCGATGCACAATATTTGTTGCTGATAAACTGTTTGCAGGTCTTTATTGCCATAGCTTTCCCTGTTTCTATGAACAACTTGTGTATCTGTGGAAGATGTTTGAATATGAGAGGGATCCACTATTTAACTTATGTCTCTGTAGTCATTTAACTGTGTGCACTGGGCAGATTGCTGTATTGTGGTTGGTTCCTGGATTAACACATACAAATACCAGATATGTGTGGCCAACTGCTAAACTGAGACATGACCTAAGTGTGTGAGCATGCCCAGTTCAGGCTTTTCATGGCTTGTTGCCTGACATATGTCTCATTTATCAAAGTGTACAAGCATGCCCAGTGTGAGCTTTCCATATGTTGAAATCTGCAGTCCACCACATTTGTGGTTGTGTGTGAACTTCAACAATATTTCACGTTTATAGTTGTGTGCTGGGAGTCATGTTGTGTACTTACTGCCCAACTGCTTTGTGTCTGAACCCAACAGGGATTATACTGTGCCTGCAGGGTTTCCATGGGATAGTTTGCATACAGTTATCAACATCCTTTCATACTGACCAAACACTGTAATATCGTATAGTGTACTGGTTCAGTACTTTCACTGTGGTGGACAGTATCCTGGGTTTCAGTCCTATCACTGCTTTAAATATTCATAGTGAGCACACCAGACTGGTTAAGGGCCAGTTGTGCACATATGGCCATGTTGCATTTTGTTCAGATATGGACTACTTAAACCAGGCTTGTCCAACATTGGTAGTGTATTCCACAACTTGAGTGGACATTGACAAACACTAGCGATGTGCCCTAGGCCATTTCTAGTGCTAGTCAGAGAGTGTGTTTGTCCTTCAACACACATTGTAACTGGATTTTGACATGACATATTTCAAGGTTAGTATACTGTGCCTCTGTCTACCCGTGACATAACAGTGATATCCAGGGTAAACCTACCATCTCCCATCCACTCATCAAGATTCCTGTTGAGGAGAGTCAATGAGGGACTCTCTGGCTAACCCGTACTGGGAGTTTACTCAAGAGTGGAGGGAGCTTCTGGATTATGGATCAATCACTACAGCATGTCCTATGTATGTCAGTGCTGGAGTTCAGGTCTCTCATGTGCATAGCTCACTGGCATTCAGATTGTACAAGGTGCAGCATGTTCATTGATTCTAGCTTGGACATGGCTTTATACATCAGGCACAGATTGCCTCTGGGCAGGCAGTATGGCACTGTGTGGAGCTGCAGTTTGTTTCATCAGGCAACACATGGCATCTGTTTGAGCTCTTTGATCCTCCTGGTGAGGTACTTTCGGGGTCTTTCCAGTTGCTGGAGGTGTCTGCTGAGGTACATCCTACAGGGGCCATTGTACTCAATTTTGAGGCTGATGAAGGATGACTGAAGAGGCACGATGACCTCCCCTGATCTAGATATGACTACCTTCATGATTAGGTGGGTATATGGTATGTTTCTGTAACCACTACAGCCACATGGTTGTCAAATGCAAGATATCTATCTTGTGTCCCCAGGTCTCTTATTACTTCTAAAGTACTTAATGGGCTAACACCTATGTGGTAATTGATGGGCACTTACTGTTTATCCACAGGGGATGACTATACACTTTTCTGTAATTAGCTTGATGACATGGCTCTGGCACCAGTTGTCTGTTTCTATGTGGCCCTTTTGTAGGATGCTTGTGTCAGCTGGAGGGTCAGGTATGGTGCCCAGTTTGTAGTCCTCTGCAAACTTGTTCAGACACAGTCCTTCCATGTTGGCCTGTACCTATGGGAAATATATACCAAACAAGGGAGGTCCCAGGACCGAGCCTTGTGGGATGCCAGTTGTAGCTGGTTTGTAGTCTGACATGGCTGCAGCATTTCTGACCATGTCAGTTCTGTCCTTGGTTTGGTTTGCAACCCATCTACTGACATAGGGGTTTATATTTAAGCTGGTGAGCTTATCTATAATGAACACATGGGGTATTGTATGGAAGGCTTTTGCAAGGTCCAGATAGGCTGTGTGGACTGCATTCCCCTCATCAATGGCCTTGATGACTGTTTCAAATGAGTCAAACATGTTTAAGGGGCAGGATCTGCCCTTATGAAAGCCACACTGGGTAGGGTCCAGTGTCTGTAGGTCCCCAATATCTTTATTTCTGAGGTCCATGATGATCCTTTCCATAGCTTTGCAGACCAAGCTTGTCAGGATTCTGGGGTGATAGTTTGCAGTATCCATTCAGGTACCACCTTTGTGGAGAGGGACCACTGTTGCTGTACACTGCTCTTTGGGTACATATCCTGTGGTAAGGCTGAACTTGAGCAGTAGTGTTATTTGGCGTTCCATTCTTCTTGGAGTTCATGATGGACACAGCCCAGGACACCATCTCATACCATTGATGCTGTGTGTTTTGCTTTGAAGATGCTGGCTGTTACATTAGCATCTGCAATGTCAGGGGGCCAGCATTCTGCTGGGATAGATATTTGGCATTTTGGGGGGGGGGGGGTTGCACTGAACCTGTCAGGTTGGATGTTGGCAATGTGTGTGGGTTTAGTGTATTGTTTGTAATATTTGGTAATTCAGAGCATATCTGTGAATTCCCAAAAAGGTTCCTACCATCAGTTAAGAAAGCCTTGTGTTTATCCTTAGTGTCCTGTACAATTTGTATCTTCATAGGTTCATACTAGGCTATCTGCCCTAGGGCATTTATAAGCCTAGCCAGAGTGTGTGTGGCTTTCGCCACCCCTTGCTATGTGAATATTATGCCCATTTAGGGTTTACTTTACTGTGCCTCTGTCTAGACGTGACACAGTGAAGACCCCCAGTGTAAATCTACGATCTCCCATCCACTTGGCAAGATTCCTGTTGAAGAGAGTCAGTGAGGGGCTCTGCCTAACATGGAGTGGGATTCTGTTCCAGAGTGTAGGGGGCCTCTGGGTTATGAATCTGTCCCTCCAGCACATCCTATTTATTTATGTGTTGAGGTTGACATCTCTCACTCTCGTGGCTCTGATGGATTTGGATATTCTGAGGTGGAGCATGTCCATCAATTCTGTATTGGACATGGCCTTGTACATCGGGCATACATCGCCTCTGAGTATGCAGTATGTGACTGCATACAGCTAGGGTGTTGTCAACCAGGCAGCATATGACAAATGTTTGAGACCCTTTATCCTCTTGGTGAGGTACTTTTGAGGTCTTTCTAACTGCTGCAGGTGTCGGGTAAGGTACATCCCAAATGGGGCATTGTACTCAATTATGGGCCTGATAAGAGAAGAGTATAGGGGCACAATGACCTCTCTTGATGTAGATGTGAATCCTTTCATGATATGGTGGCCAATATAGGTGGTCTTCCTAGCCACGTTGGCAATGTGAGTGTCACATGTGGGGTTACTGTCCACTTGTGTCTCTAGGTCCCTGATTACTTCTTCCATACGTAATGGATTACCACCTATATGGTGATTTGTGAGTACCTTGTTTGGTATTTGGAGAGACATTCATACTCTCCAGTGTCTTCAGGAAGGCTGAGTGGTGTTCCTGGGTTTGAGAGGGTGGTCTGTAGCATGCTACAAACTGTACAGCAGTTTTGCCTACGGTTAGTTGCACATGGATGGTCTCTGATGCTTCGTGCATTGTCAGTAACCTGGACGTGTGGATATCTTTGCTCGATATGGATACTCCCCCTCCTTTTGCGGTTTGGTCCAGGTTTTGGGGCCGAAAAGCATGATATGAGGTATAACCTGGTAGTGCTGGGATGCTCTCAGGAACCTTGATGCAGGTTTCCATCACTGCACAGACATCAATGTTCTCCATTCTGGGGAGGGCCTCGAGAGCGTGCATCTTGAGGTTTAGACTTCTGGCATTGAGCAGCATTACCCTTATGTTTTTTCCACTTATGTTTTCTAGGGAGGTGGGCTTGTCTTTTCAGCCTTGCCTACAAAAGGCACTATGGAGGTGGCAAGAGCCTTAGCCAATATCCAGACACCCAGGGGTGACAGGTACAAGCCATCCCTGGCAAAGCAGTGTGGCTTGTTAAGCATGACATCCCAAGCAGGCACACATTGGATCCCCTTGGAATGACACCGGTAATTGAGCCAATTGTTAAAGCTGATCCTTCTGTGTTTGTACTGGGGCATCATTCTTGGTGGGGGTAGGATGCTGCTCAGTGTCAGAGTCATACCAGCCTGGCCTACATAATCGGAGAGCTCCTCTATGTCTCTTTTCATGTAGTCCAGGGAGGTACATCTCAGGTCATTCACACCAGCATGGACAATGACTGAGTTATATTTGTACTTGCTTTGGAGTGACCTGCGTGCTTGTGTTATGTGGCGGATTGTAGTAGCCTACAGGCAGCTTTCTGTACCCTTTTCCTTGTTCAGTCTGGTGAGCGGGACATCAGTGTGTCTGACTGTGGAGTCACCTATTACAAGTGTATCAGGCATGTTGTTTGTCCTTACGGGCTGTGACTGTTTGGCACACCGACTTTGTGTACTATGTGTTGCATGTGCTATGTTTGGGGGTAGTGGTTGCTTGGGTGTCTGCTTTGGAGGCCTCTGTTGATTTTGTGGTTTTTAATTAGAGCCTCCGGGAATGTTTTTGTGTGTTTATGTCTTTGGTTTGCTGTTGTGATAGGTCTATGTGAGACTGGGTTTGTGGTGTGTGTGGTTACCTTCTCCTCCTGACTAGTTTAGACAGTACTGAGTTGAGAGAGCTCAGCCTCCAGTTTGGAGAAATGGTTGCATCTCTCACATATATTTGTATTTCTTGGGGGAAGGAGGGGGTTGTCTGTGTACATGGGGCAGGTGTAACATTGCCCAAGATTCACAGATTCAACTTGCTGTAGCTGGCCTTAATGGATTTTATGAATGGCCATATTTTATTGCCATAATACTGATCAGAGATTACTTCCCTTTTTGGGTTTGCTCTATCATGCAGTAACTTCCTCATTCTCTTGCATGGTTTGGTAATGGCTGGGGTCCACCATGCCAGATGCCTGCGTGTATGGTATTGGGCCTTGGTTTTATTTGGGATTGCATAATCCATGCATTCCTGACAGTGTTCATAGAATGCATTTATAAAGGGTTCTGAGGTGTGGCCCATATTTTCACAGGCACAGGGCCTTTAATGGATTCCACATCAGTTTGGAGGAGTGCAACATTTCCTTTACACATGTTTTTTACTGTGGTTTTCTGGCCAGGGACTGTGGTCAGGATGTGAATATCCAGTGTGATTACTCTATGTTCTGATCTTACCAGTGAGGGATACACTACTCATCTGGCCATAGAGTACCCATGCTGTTGATTATCACATCCAGTATGCTTACCCCTCTTGTGGGAGTGGTACGTTGTTCCTGAGCATTTTGGTTTATGGATTCTAGGAACCTTTGGCCTAGGGTGTTGGAGCTGGAATAATGCTCCCAGTCTATGTTTGAGTATTTTCAGTCACCCAATATAATGTTGTTTGGAGAGCTTGATATTTCCATGTGTTCCAACGTAGGCCAAGTGCAGTTCCTGGCATTAGGAGGGTAGTCTGTAGCAGGCTACAAACTGGCAGGCAGTCTTAGCCACTGTTACTTGACCATGGATAGTCCATGCTGCTTCTTGTTATGGTACCAACATGGGGGTGTGGTTATCCTTGACAATTATTGCTAGTCACCCTCCTTTTGTAGTTTGTTCCATGTTTTGGAGCTGTAAAGCACAGTATGAGGTATAACCTGGTAGTGTTAAGGTGCTCTTGTGAGCCTTAACCCAGTTTTCTGTTACAGGACAGATATCAACATTCTCCATGCTGAGGGGAGTTTAGACTGCATGCATCTTGCAGTTTAGACATCTGGCATTGGGTAGCATTGCATCTAGGTTCTTATCCCTTGTGATACCTATGGAGGTGGGTTTGTGTTTTGAGCCTTACCTATTTAAGTCACAGTGGGGGTGACAACAGCCTTTGCCAGTATCCTAAAGGCCAGAACTGATAGGTGCATGTCATCCCTAGCAGGTGGAGCATCGTGTCTTGCTCAGCATGTCATCCCAGACTGGCATGCATTGGATCCCCTTTGACTAACAGCAATACTTAAGCCAATTATTGTAATTGATCATCTCGTCTTCATATTGTGGCATCATGCTTGGTGAGGGTAGGATGTTATTCAGGGTCATCAAGTTTGCATATACTACATGGTGTTACATTGCTTAACACATGGCAATCATGCCTCAGGTGGTGCTGCAGGGCTGTCTATGTTGGATGCACATACTACACTCCCTGTACATGTTTGATAGCAGGTTGTGTCAACTTAGTCATCCCTTGTACTATTTGTGTGAGTCAGAGAGAGGTATCATTTCAAGGGTTCCTACTGAGCCAGTGTATGTGCTATGCGTTGTCGCTTTGCCAAGGCCAAGGCATACTAGGCACGCCTCCTTCTGCCTACTGGGGCAGGCTCAGGTTGTTCCTCCTCCGAGTCATGCTCTGCCTGTGATTGGCTTGGCAATGGTGGGGGGCTGTTTGGCCCAGCCCTATGCTGGTCCTGCTGCAGCTGTTTTCACAGAATCATATTATGTAGCATAGCACATACCATGACAATTTGGGTACATGTAGTTGGTGAGTACTGCAAGGCTCCACCAGATGTGTCCAGGCACTGGAACCGTGACTTGAGCAGTCCAAACACATGCTCGATTACATTTCGTGTTTGTGCGTGTGCCTCATTATGGCATTCTTGTTCAGGTGTGTGTGCATTTCTGATGGGTGTCATCAGCCACGGCTCCAGTGCATAGCCAGCATCCCCCACTAAGTGACCATGTGGGATGTCCCCATTGGCAAATGTCTGGTACAGCTGTGTCAAATGCCAGATATGGGAATCATGGTAGCTTCCAGGGCAGCCAGCACACACATTCATTATTATGCCCTGGGCATCACACACCTGGCAGTTGATGGAGGAGAAGCCCTTGCGGTTAATGTGGGCCCTACCCCACTCACCGGCTGGTGCTTTGATGTGTATATGCGTGCAGTCTATTGCACCCACTACCTCAGGGTATTCCACTATTTGCTGGAAGAGATGCATATTGCTGGCCAATACCTCACGGGAATAGGGGAAATATACATGATCACCGACATGTGCTGACATGGCATCCAGGAACTGGTGCAGTACCCTGGATGCTGATGCCTGTGATATCCCCATCATATCACCAGTTGGTCTCTGGAAGATACCTGTTGCTAGTATTCTTAGGCCAACACATACCTTGGTTTCCACTGGGATGGGTACCCCTCTGTTGGTTCTGTGTGTGAGGCGTGGCCTGCACAGCTCAACAATTTGCTGCAGGAGGTCTCTGTCCACTCTATAGCGCTCCACTATCTCCAGCTCATGTAACCCCTGGTAGGTGACCCTGGGCCTGTACACTCTTCTCCGTCTCCTCACTGTGGGTTGTCTGGCAGCATTTGCATAGTCACCACCCTCAGCAAGTTGCATATGTCTCCTTATAACAGCTATGGCAGCCCCTAGCATTTTTGGTCTGAGTGAAGCTTTTTCAGTTTTCACTTCTAATAGCTTACTCCTCTGTTGCAGTGTCTCTTGAGAAAAACATTCTGCACTGTTGTTTGCAGAGTTTTAAGTGCTGGGCTGGGCTACTGCTCTGCCTGTGTAATTGCCTTCTTCTGATTGTTTTCACTTGCTAGCTCTGCCAGTAATCCCTGCTAGCTTCCTACTATTTCCCATGCTTCCTTTTTCCCTTCTGTTTCCTCAGGGGGGAGCGACGCGCATACGAGTGAAAACACGCTCACAGTGGCTAACACGTGCGCACACATGCTTAGACGGACTAGAATCTGCTTATTCGGGTTAAAACGCGCGCACACCATCGCAAAGAAGCTTACAGGTGTTTAAACAGGCTCCTACATGCGTATTCTGCCTTAAACACGGGCACTCACACTTACACGCGCGCACTCTAGCTTACTCGTGCCTACCAGCGCACACACGTGCGCATGCACGCTCTGCAAGAAACTTTGGTGTTATCCATAGTGTATACCTTCCATTTCTTGGCTTTCCCATGCCTACTTGTTGACACTCCTCTTTCCATGATGTGTGACTGACAGCTTTCACATGCCACTGTGCTCCAATGAGCTGCATTCCTTTCATACATTCCCCCCTGTGATGTCACCTATCTCCTACTCTGTTACACCCCCTTATCCTACTCCTACACTGCACGGAATGTGCTCATTTCCTATGTAACAGTGCGATTCACTATCCTACCACTCATTTACATAGGATTGCCTACTAATGCTTAGATACATGTCTTACACTCCGCTTCCCCCCTTAGCAACCCCTACTCGGTGGCCATGTTGTTTTAGCCTGCTATTCCCTTCCATTGTAAACTCATGCTTTGCATAAACCCACATTTGTGGGTTTAATATTTTTATTTTTCTGTTTTTTATAGCGCAGCCTGTTTGCGCGGCGCTGCGCTACGTTTAAACATCGCTGAAAAAAATATATTTTTATTTTATGTTTGCATCAGGGTACATTGCCAGTGGCCACATATTTGGCCATTGGCATGCTGCCTGGGACATTTTCAACCTTTATTTGGAGCTGACAAGGCTCCATTGTGTTATTTGCATAATGATATTCAGTTATCAACTGAGTACATTTCTGCAGATAACACGGCTCTTACATGGGCAGGTTGCTGCTTTCTGGATCGTGAAATTACCTCATTTGCATGCCTTTCGGCTGCAAGTGAGGTAATTAGCATATCCACACCCTGCCGGTGTAAGAGCCATTTTTGGTGCTCTCTTACACGCACATTCAGGCTGCTCCTGGATCGCGATGGCTGCATGGAGTCTTACACTACTCTTAGACTCCGTGCAAGTCATCGTGAATCCTGCCCATAGATTTTACCATAAAAGTAAAAGAGAAAAAGGTGCCTGTAGGTTTATAGGCAATGCCCTATGTCACCATTAACCTTATTACAGTCCAGTAGGGATTCAGTGATTCCCTTCTGTTTGGAGATTTCCCCTTCTTTGAGTTGGTAATATATGCTTACATTGAGTTCAATCTACAGATTTTTCCTTTCTGCCTGCTATTTGCCAGTTAGTGATGTGGTCACTCACGTAGTCTTCACATTATCATGGCAAGTTGGCAACACCAAAAATGCTTCTCCGATCGTATTTACCTTCATGCAACTGTTGCACGAAGGTAAATATGATTGGAGAAGTGTTTTTGGTGTTGCCATGATAATGTGAAGACTACGGAAAGTCGGAAACATAATGAACTTCTTTTGCTCTGCAGCCGGAATGCTAAGAATGAATAAATACTACTCTAAGATTCTTAGAGTAGTATTTCATTCAGGCTTAATTCATTCTTAGCATGAATCAAGCAAGCAACCTTTAAAGCTCCACATTAACCGGCAGCCAGAAAAGCACACCAACACATGAGGAAAGCAAAATGGCAACTCATCACACTGTGATGGAGGGATGGTCGGACGTGCTGTATTGCAGTATCAGTTGAACTGGTGCACAATTTGAGGGTTTAAGGTAGGTGTGATTTTTTATGTAGGGAATATACACACTGAAGGTGCAGAGCACCACTCACTCACACTCCATCTCAAGTAAGTGCGTAACGTTTGCGTCTTGGCGCCAACCGCCAAGTGTTCAGTCATTGTACAAAAAAGGACTCAGGAGTGGAGCAACCAACCTACCTTCTTCTTGTAATACCAACACCACCACCAGTCCAGTCCAGTCCTTCCACCACACAATGGTTTGTTTACTCAGGAATAGCCACAGCCAGGAATCAGGAAGGATACACTTCCACCTGCAGTCTTCCATAATGATGCAACTACGGTTATAAAGTTTAAGGAGGAGTTTGAGGCTCGTCACGTCAGTCATCAATTATGCATCATTGTGTCATGTGACTGCCTGCCACGCCACCTCCACTAACATCTCTTCCTAAAGTTCCGAACAATGCAGGCTTTACAGGGGGGAAAAAAGTAGGTGGAAATAATAGAAAAAAGTGTGTTTTGCCAAATCATCACAGATAGCATTAAGAAAATCCAGGGGGGTACAAGTGCACCCCCTTGCACCTGCCTGCGGGCACCCTTGCCCACAGGTAAAAACATTCCTATACTCGAGCTGTTTCTTTCTTGGATTTCTATATCTATTCCCTATGAAACCATCATCTCTGGGGATATGAATACTGACTGGAACCTTGTTAATACTGCCATGCCTACCTACTCTATTTTATGGCTTTACCCAGCTGATCACCTCACCCATGCACCAGCAAAAAATTTCCAAGAACAGCTCACTTATCAAATGGATATTAGTATCCAACCCCCAGTGCTATCATAACCCTTCCACCTTACCTAACTCACTTAATGACCATTTTTCTACCTCAGAAGTAAGACATTGGGCTGGATTCACGATGGCTTGCACGGAGTATAAAAGTAGAGTAAGACTCCATGCAGCCATCATGTCCGACGAGCGATCCAGGAACAGCCTGCAGGGGTGTACAAGAGAGCACCTAACACATCTCTTACATGGACAGGGCCGGGACATGCAAATTACCTCAACTGCAGCTGAAAGGCATGCAAATGAGGTAGATTTTAGATTCAGGAAACCCGAACCTGTCCGAGTAAGAGTAGTGTTATCTGCAGAAATGTACTCAGTTGACAACTGAGTACCATTCTGCAAATAGCAAAACGGAGCCATGACAGCTCGAAATAAAGGTTGCATCCAGTAGCGGAAGCATGCCAATGGCCAAATATATGGCCATTGGCAATGTTTCCTGATGCAAAATGAAAAAAAAAATATTTTTATTTTGTCCGATTTCCGATGTTTACGCGTAGCACAGCGTTGCACTAAAGGGCTGTGCTCTAAAAACCAGAAAACTAATAATAAAAATCCACAAATGTGGATTTTATGTGAATTTGTAATGTACAATGCAAGGCAATGGCAGGCTGAAGACAACATGGCTACTGAGTAGGGGTTGCTAAGGGGGAAACCCAGTCTAAGAGATGTAACCAAGCATTAGTAGGCAATCTTATGCAAATGAGGGTAAGGATAGTGAATCCCAAGTCTACATAGCAAATGAGCACAGTCAGTGGAGTGTAAGACTAGGATAAGGGGAGTAACAGAGTAGGATATAGGCGACATCATGATGGGGGGTATGTATGAAAGAAGCTAATCTCATTGGAGCAGAGTGGCATGTGTTAGCTGTGAGTTGCTCATCACTGGAAGAGGTGTGTCAGTAGGTATCCTAGCTAAAGTCAAGAAATAGAAGGTGCACACTGTGTCTGCCCCCCTGAGGGAATGGAAAGGGAAAAGGAAGCACAACAAACAGTAGGAAGTTAACCAGGGAGAGTCAGCAGAGCTAGCAGGTGGAAATAATCAGAATCAGGCAGTCACACAGGCAGTACACAAACCCAGCCCAGCCCAGCACTTACAACTCTGAAAACAACAGCCCATTATGTTTCTGTCAAGAGACACTGCAACACTGGAGTTAACTAAGAGAAGTGAATACTTAAAAAGCTTAACTGACAAAAAAAATGTTAGTGGCTGCAGTTGCAAGCAATGTCTACTGTTATTAATATCAGTATTCATTGTGTAATACCCCACCTCTATACATGACGGCAATACTTTCTAGAGGGAGTGAGACTGACACAGCTAACATACATTGCACAATCATGAACTTGCATAGAACATATTTAAGAGCTATGGCATCTGCCCCACTCAGATATGCTAGTGTTTGTAGTGCCCTGATACTGTGTGTGGTTTGTAAAGTGCCTCTGTAACGTTATTGTTTGCTAGAATGACTGCTTCTCTTATCATTGTCATGTAATGCAATTCCACAACACTGGCTGTTAAGGATTCACAGAACAGGCTTTGTCTAATGGCCTTTCTATTATTCCTTTACATTCCTTAATTGTAAGGAATGATATATTTATTACAACATCAAACTATTTTATATCTGCTGTGGCTTAGTAATAATTCATGCAGTCTAGTGTGTCCAAGGTCTGGGGTTCGAGACTGACAGGGGTGTTTTATTTTGCAGATGAGCAGACTACAAGCCTTTTAGCTACAGGTAAAACATTGAATAAATCAACTATGGTAGTGGAACTCAGTCAGCAACATTCTGAAAGGTTACACTGGGCATGCTCACACACATAGGCCATGTCAGAGTATAGCAATGGTCCATACCTATCAGGCAGTTACAGGTGTCAACCCAGGAACCACACACTATCCAACAATCTGGCCTGTGCACACAGCTATATGACAATAGACACATATACAATATAGTCAAACCCTGTCATAATCACATCTTTGCTGCAGATACCTAAGTTGTTCATAGAAAGTGGGGAAATGAAGACGATAAACACCTGCAAAGGGTATCATCACTAAACAGGTGTGAATCCTGAACATTATCATAGGTGCAGAGTCTGGTCCCAGGCTATCTGCCCTAGGGCATGTACACACCTAGACAGAGTGTGTCTGGCATGTGCAACATGTCCAATTGAATACTGTGCATGTGAAAAGTAGGTCACACAAGATAGCCCATATATGTACAGTCCATTGTGCATCTGTGTAGCAGGGACACAGAATATATCCCATGGCCAAACATACAATCACCCATACACCTGTCCAGCTGACTCACACAGAGCTATTGGACACCTTCCAACACACATGGCTCATTCCTGCAATTACTGCAGACATTACCATGACCAGTCAGAAGATATCTGCAACCTACAAATATGGCAGGTGAAAAAGAAACACCCAGTAAAGTATATAGTGCACCATGTTAATGCCTGTCTTTGTAGTATCATAACATAGGTAGGGGTTTGAAACCTGCAAATGCTGAGTGGTGTGTGTGTGGTGTGTGTGTGGTGTGTGTGTGTGTGTGTGTGTGTGTGTGTGTGTGTGTGTGTGTGTGTGTGTGTGTGTGTGTGTGTGTGTGTGTGTGTGTGTGTGTGTGTGTGTGTGTGTGTGTGTGTGGTGTGGTGTGTGTGTGTGTGTGTGGTGTGTGTGTGTGTGGTGTGTGTGTGTGTGTGTGGTGTGTGTGTGTGTGTGTGTGTGTGTGTGTGTGTGTGTGTGTGTGGTGTGTGTGTGTAGTGTGTGGTGTGTGGTGTGTGATGTCAACATCCTACAAGTATAGCAAATGGAGACAAATGCCCAGTAAAGCATCTAGCGCGCTGTGGTGTGTGTGTGTGTGTGTGTGTGTGTGTGTGTGTGTGTGTGTGTGTGTGTGTGTGTGTGTGTGTGTGTGTGTGTGTGTGTGTGTGTGTGTGTGTGTGTGTGTGTGTTTGTGTGTGTGTGTGTGTGTGTGTGTGTGTGTGTGGTGTGTGTGTGTGTGTGTGTGTGGTGTGTGGTGTGTGGTGTGTGATGTCAGCATCCTACAAGTATAGCAGGTGGAGACAAATGCCCAGTAAAGCATCTAGAGCGCCGTGTTAATACCTGTCTCTGTAGTATCATAACATAGTTAAGTAGGGGTTTGTAACCTGCAAATGCTGAATGTGTGTGTATGTATGGGGGGGTGTTGTGTATGTGTGTCACATCCTTTGAGAGGAGTGGCCTTTTTGTAGACTGTAGACACAATGAAGGAGTTACATTCTTCTTTGGAAAGTCCGGTGATGTCAGCATCCTACAAGTATAGTAGGTGTAGAAAAATGCCCAGTAAAGCATATAGTGTGCCGTGTTAATGCATGTTTCTGTAGTAGTATAACATATGTAGATAGGGGTTTGAATCCTGTAAGCGCTGACTGTGTCTGTGCAATTCTGTTTGAAAGGAGTGGCCTTTTTGAAGACTGGGAAAACACACTAAAGATGTATATTCCTCTTTGGAAAGACTGATGATGTCACCACCCTAGAAATACAGACGGAGAAGGGAAGCTCCCCGGTAAAGCAAATAGCATACTGCGTTAATGCGTCTCTCTCTCTAGTGTCATAACATACTTAGGCAGGGGTTTGAATCCTGTAAGTGCTGACTCTATGTATGTCACTCTTGGACAATGTGGTGTGGGTTTTGCTTTTACTATGTTATGACATATTATGATTACAACAGTAAGTGCATTGCACACATCAGGTATCTGCATGGCAAATATATGTGTGTACATGTTCCCTTAATCAGTACATAGGTGTGAAGCCTGCATACTACATGAACACATTTGTTGCCATTGACAGGTTGTGCCACTATTTCTCAGATCGTAGGTCACATATGTATGTATGTGACAGGGCCATCCACTTTCGTGATCCATGGCCAGGGTCATCTGTGCCACACACACCCATGACAGTTACTTAACAGTAGTGTGAGTGAGGGTATATGCCTGGGGTATATGTCAGACATGTTCATACACAACAACAACTACTGACAATAATAGACAGTCTTTATAGGTGTACAACCGCCTTGTGGATATGCATCCAGGCCTCTAATGTCTCATGTGACACACCTTGGAACTCCACAATACCTATGGATATGTGGATACCAAGGGACACATGACATAACATGAGGCTGTATGCACACATTGGTATCCAACATACATGTTGAGGGCTACCACCTATGTGGTACTGACAGGATAGTAAGTATAGTACATGTGGATGACTATGCCATAGTCGGCTTACTGCTATACAGCATGTATCAGATGACAGGCATCTGTCTGTATGATACCCTTGTGTAGGATATGTGTCCCTACAGTGCCCTGGTTACGGTATGCCAAGACGTCCGCATACACATTGCACCGGATAAAGCGCTGCTAAACTTTGGGCAACCCTATTTAGCTGGGTAAAGCACTGCTTAAATCTGGAGCCTTTAAAATATATATTTTCTTCAATAATAAGCAAAAAAAAATCTGATTTGGAACATAAAAAATAAGGAGGGTAGGGGT